>NC_056727.1:983805988-983848488 GCF_019279795.1 Protopterus annectens
AATGATGGCAGGAATGGCAGCATGACATACTCACAGGCCACTACATAACAACCCCTTACTGCATGTCATATGGACAAAGCCTGGTATGTAGGTGGAGGACAGAGGCCAGAACACAGGCCCATATGTGAAATAGTGTTGTCATACACTGAGTAAGTTGCTGGTGTTACAGGATAGTCTGCAACATACCCTTAGTCAGGAATATGAAGTCAGAAACACAAATGGATGTAGCCATGTACTGATAGCACTCAACACACACAATGCCAGTGATATATCTGACACAAGACCTGTGTGGTGGACAGACAAATCATAACAGGCACACCTCTGGCCATCATGTGGATAGATCATGTTCCAAAAAGCACAAAATCCAAAGCACGATGATGTAAAGCAAAAGTTTTTAATGTAGAAAAAAAATATAAAAGATGTAAGCGCTTTTGTTTAAAACAGTATAGACTTCTTCAGACGAAGCTGTAGTGTAGAACAAGGCAAACATTTAAATAATACACAGATGCATCTAATTGGGCACAGGGAAACAACTAGCACAAACCTGACTTAAAAATGAACCCTTTAGCCTCACAATTCATTCTGTTAAATGTGTGTTAAAATACAATATTTAAAAACATTATGTTTAAACGAAAACCTTGTCAAATAAGAATGCTATTTTGACACACTAAAATTCCAGTGTTTACACTTTGAAACTTAATGTTTGTAAAGGTGTTATTAGCAACTTCCTCTGAGGAACAATCAAAAAGCATGTTACTTTGCTTCATGCAATTTTCTTTCTTTCTTTCCAAGGCCTTAAGCTTTAAAACAGGAGAGATATAAGTCATGTCATTAATTCCAGGCCATTTATCTGCATATATCAAAATCTGCCATCTAATTTCCTTTAGTTCTAACTGTGCTCCCCAAGGTTTTTTATCACTAATGTCAACATGGTCTATGGCCATGAACTTAAAATTGTGGTCTGTATTCTCATGAATGTGCCTGGCTAGAGCATTATTTAAGTTGATCTTCCTGATGGCATAGTCATGCTCATAAATCCTTCTGGCAAACTTTCTCTCTGTTTTTCCTATATAGAAAACAGAGCAATGGTCACATAAAGCAATATAGATCACTGCCTTCGAAGAACAATTATATCTCCCCTTGATGTTATATTCAGTGTTATTTATAGTAAACATGGCTCCAGGTTTAAGCTTGTGGCACCAGTTACATGAACCACACTTGTGAGTATCTGGACCGCCTGTCATGTTCTGAACTTGTCTATTTTTAAGGAGATCTTTTAAGTTCTTCCCTTTCTTATATGTAATGATAGGTTTAACACCTAGATGAGATCTAATTCCTGTGTCTTCCATTAAAATGTCTCAATGCTTGTTAAAGGTCCATCTTAAACTGGGAGAATCAGAACTGTATGTGATGATCAAGGATTTAAGGAAAGGAATTTCTTGCTCAAGTGATGTTCTAATGTCTCCACCTGCCAGGTTGTTATCTGGAATATGGACACCTACAATAGGTTTAAAATGACCTGTTCTTTTTTCTGTAACCTCATTTATAAGTTCATTAAGTAAATCTATTGGGTATGCTCTCACGAGAAACATAGATTTTAAATTTGCACACTCTGATTTAAAATCTTCCTCCCCCGAGATCATACGGGCAGCTCGAACAAGCTGCCCCTTAACCACTGACCGCTTTTGATGTTTCGGGTGGCAACTAGTATAGTGCAGAAAAGAGTTTGAATATGTTTATTTTCTGTATATTCTGGTAGCATACCTTTCATTGGGTTTATCTTTAAACAAATAAACATCCAAATTGTTCATGTGATCTAAATTAATAACCCAAGTGAATTGTAGAAAAGAGGCTGTAGTGTTAAGATATTGTAAAAATTCATCTAACATTTCAGAAGAACCCTTCCAAATAAGCTGATATCATCCTGGAACCTATGATACATTTTGATGTAAGGGTAGTAATGGGACTGGAATACAAAAACTCTTTCCCAGTGGGCCATGACCATATTTGCAAATGCCCCCACACACACACAAGCTGACCCCCATGGCCACTCCAGTTTGTTTGTAAATAATATTTGTCATTAAATGAAAAATAGTTGTTGGTTTGGACTCTCTCTACCAATTCTGAAATTAAGTTGGCTTTCTCTTGGTTAACTTTGTACTCTAATAGTAGGTTGCTAACCCATTCTAGGTCAATGGACTGCGGGATGACTTTATAAAAGTCTCTTACATCAATAGTTGTCCATATATCATTCTCATTGTATTCCATTCTATTAACGTGTTCCAAGAAGGTCCAGGAATCTCTGCATATCTGGGATTCCTTTTGTAAAATTCCATTTAACTCATGGCCCAAATACTGAGCACAAGACATAGTGATTGAGTTCCTTCCATCCACCAAGGGTCTCATGGGGGGATCCACAAGGCCCTTGTGGATTTTGGGGATGCCAAAAAACACTAGAACCCTAGGAGTAGTACTATTTAAGTAATTATACAGAGAAATATCAATTCTTCTCACCAAAAACATATCCATTAATTGCTCATGAATATTCTTATATGCTTTATTTAGTTGATTAAGGGTGACCTCTCTATAATTTTCCGTGTCCAAAATCTTTAACATTTTATCTGAGTATGTAGAGACATCCATCAATACAACACCACCCCCTTATCTGGCTTCATAACTCTCACATCCTGTGTTTGCAAGAATAACAAGCTGTTACGTTCATTCTGGTTAATGGTAACCAGGTTGTGGGCTCCCTTGTGGTAACTCTCGCTTAGGTTATAAAGGTCTAACTCACATAATTTTTCATATGCAGCCAGTTTAGGATGTAAAGGGGGGCTGTATGTAGATAATTCTGAAGATGTTCTTAGAATATGCATCTGTATGTGATTCAGTCACATACAATAAACTCAGATTTAGTTTCCTTAAATACATTGTAAAATCAATTATGGTATCAATAAAACGGAATTTTTTGGTTGGCACAAAGGTCATACCCTTAGAAAGCAAATCGGCTATGGTCTCATCTATATTCATTTTAGAGTAATTATAAACAGCAAAATCATTATTATGATTTAAAACCACAGTGCAGGTATTTCTGTTTTGTTCGACCTCATTACTTATATTTAAATAGTCAAAAGCAGACAATGCAATACTTTTTTCTTGTCACTAGAAAATCTATAAGGGCACTCATATCCTCCAGTTCTTGTTCTTCGGCCGAGCCCCTTGAAACCTCAAAGCATGAAACCCCGCTTGGGCTTGTTATCTGCTGTTGTAATAGGTCTTGTTTTTAATCCTTTCACTCCTCCTGGGCTCAGGGTCCTCTTCCTCATAGTTAAGAACCATGTCATCTGTTCTTTCAGGCAAGATTTTGTTACTTCCTGAAGGACTAGAAGGAATGTGGGGAGTATTTCTTGTTTCCTCAACAGTACCTTTAAACTTTTTGTAGCTACCAGGGGTTTTAGGATAGGCCAAACCATTGGCATAGTCATGTACATCTCTGTCTATTTTGTTTAGTTTGCCACTCTTTAATTTGCTTATATGCTGGTCTATACCAGTGTATATTCTATGATGTTCATATCTCATAGAATCACACTCTATGTTATCCCTAATAGATTTATCCAGGGTGCCAAGTTCCTTAAATAATCCTTCAGTGTCTATTGTGTTGTACTTTACTAGCATCTCGAGCAGCTCGAGCCCACATTTATCAAACAGTTTTAAAACATCTCAATGGAGAGCTGAATTGTGCTCAAGCCCTGTGGGAAAATGCCAAACCCTGAGACCTTTTGGGATAATGTTGAGCCTGATACATTCCTTTAAATAGGCATTTTATAGCTGTAATTTCTTACAGTGTAACAATTTCAAATCAAACTCATTCAGCTTACCTTCTATATGGTGAGAGGCATGCCCGGAATCTTTACTGAATGATAATCCTGCTTGCAGCCACTCACTGAGATGTGGTATTTCATTTTTTGAGCTCTGTAAATGTCCGTTTAGTAAAGCTCCATTCTGAAAGCTCCTGCTTTTAGTCTCTCCTACTTCCGGGTTTGACGTGCACGTGTCACTCACCTGACTAGGTTCAAGATCAGAGCATGAACCAAAAGCAAGACACCAGGGAGTCAGGTTAAAATTAACATACTGTTCTTTTGTATCCCTGTGCAAATTTAAAGCTGTATTTGTAGTAGATATGGTGGCAAGACCAACATGCTGGTATAAGTTGTTGATCTGTTGAGTTAACTGTAGAACCAGTACTGTCAGATATCCAATACCAGTTCTTGTTTCCTCCTGAGCTGTTTCCCTTGAAGGTGATGAAGGGTCCACAATACTGCCAGTAGCCATAAAAAAAGACAAACTGTAGAACCAAAAGGCAAAAAGCAAACAAAAAAATGTGAAAAGTCTGGCAGATCAGGTTCCAACAAGCACAAAATCCAAGGCACAATGATGTAAAACAAAAGTTTTTCATGTAGAAAAAATATATAAAAGATGCAAGCGCTTTCATTTAAAACAGTGTAAACATCTTCAGACAAAGCTGTAGCACAAGGCAAACATTTAAATAATACACAGATGCATCTAATTGGACACAGGGAAACAACTAGCACAAACCTGACTTCAAAATTAACCCTTTAGTCTCACAATTCATACTGTTGAATGTGTGTTAAGACGCAGTATTTAAAAAATATTATATTTAAACCAAAACCTTGTCCGTAACAGGCCAGCAATGATAGTGCCCCCCACAGGGAACATGGCTACAAAAACATAGCTCAAAGTGTGGTACAATACAATATATGTCCCCATAGTAGGTATTCTGTAGCCATACCTATTGAGTTGTATGGTCAGATTATTGTTGCAGATATGGTGGGGGGGGACAGAGATGTGTATTAAGAACTATGATAACATTGCTGTATGAGTTGCTCAGACCTGTTTCCATCTTTATGTATTTCAGGCAAGATGTCACATGAGAGATTTCCAGTTTATACAGCGGACGAGAATGAGCTGGTGAGTATGGTTTTTGTTCAGGTTTTTCAGTACACCGGTCATGTTATAGCTATGGTATATTCATGCACACATTTAACACACCTACCCAAAATGCATGCTGTACATGTTCACGTATTGTTGCTGTTAACTGCACTGCATCACAGTGGTCACCATGATGGTGTATCTAAAGTATTTGTCAGACTCCTGCAATATAAGTACCATCCTGTCATTGCAAAATGTGGGCACAAAGATGAACATAATGGCGGGACAAATGTCCTACAGTAGGGACGTGTGTGAAACGTCACCCATATACAGTGTTACAACAGTGTATATACCAGTATTACAATGGCAACTGTTACAGATCTACACTATGGCATATCATAATACTGCGGTCCACAATCCTTACAATCTGCAATGTGGTCCCAGCATGATCAATGAGTGTGTAATATGGCATCATGGGTTAGGGCAGCAAATATGTGGAATGCATACCTTCACAAACACTGGACACATATGTGTGCACACACTCCAGATAAAATATAGTGGAAACAGCTGTTGAGGTTCTGACTGCATGCATTTGTCATGGAAATGCACCTTCCAGCAAGTACATGTCCCCAATTTCACACCAAGTATTGGTCTGCTGTCCAAGACGTTTGGCCATCGAATGTGCACACTTACCTGCAACAGAGGCAGCCGTGGCTTGCACACATCTTACATGACATGGCATGGGCCCCATACCCAACAGCTAGCACCCTTGAGCTGGACATGTAGCCATACCTCACCATTGCATATACCATGGCAAACAGTGCAGGCAGTCATGTATGTGGCAAGGATGTATGGGACAGGAATGATGTAGGAAATAAACAGATGGCCATCCAAGACAGATGATGTCACTTATAGCAAACCAGTCATGCAGGCTGCCTAGTAACATGCCACAACACTGAGGGGGTTGCATGAATGTCTAGCAAGTACTGACTGTGCAGTACTCATGTCAGCAATTGGCTGGTCTCTGCAAACGTGTGCCCTATGGATTAGGGTAATCAGATGTGACAGCTGTACCACAGGAAACATCTGCCAGGCCTCTCTACAGGTAGCATATGCATAACAGAAGAGGTCCCCAAAAGGCATGCGTTGCAATGTGTACTGGTGTACCAAGACCACGTTGGAAACCTACAGACTGTATCATGTAAGATACATGTGCTGCACAACCAATGCCTCACTCCACCTCAGGCCCACCATCCCCATCTGCACCATGCCATTGACAGTGTACTCCTGTATGTTTGAAAATTATTAGCTGGGACTAGGCTGTTACACGTGGTGTTCAATGTTTGGGACTATGCAAACTGACACATATTTGTAGACCATAGTTGTTAAGCATCTGCAAAAAGGCTGGAGGTGGGGAGGGGATGTCATCATGACACAACAGTGCACTGCAGCAGGGATCCAAAGGATGCAATGAATGGCTGTATCTGCACACAGACAGGGTCAGAAACTGTGGCAGATGTAACCATGACTCCACAGTAATAGTGACGGCAGTGTGTGAACTCCAAGGGATGTGCACATGAGTTGACCTTGCAATCATGCAGAGATGGAGGACATGTGTAGGGCAGACTGACCATTTACTGGAAAATGCAGATGACCCATGCTAGTATACCCCTGCCAGGAATAGTGACTGCTGTAGTACACATAACAGTAGGTGCAACAAACCATCATGATAAGGGCGTGCACACATATGCACCCACGAAGTGTATGCATCTCAATCAGCATCAGCACAACTAACACATTTGTTTGACACTGCATTTGATTGTACAAGACATATGTCACATATCAGGCTCATGTAATGTTAACATATGCAGTAATGTGGTCCCATGGCATGTCAAGGAAGAGGGCGTCATATCAATAAGGGTGTGCACACTCCCCATAGCCACGGTAAGGTTTGATGGTTGTCAGTGTAATAGTATCGTATTGGTCATACATGCACTGCTGATGATGTAAATCAGACATCAGGAACTCACAAATGACATCTGTCCACATATCATTCCAGGTATGTGTTGGGCAAACACATAGGGGCTGTGAGCAGCAGAACAGACATAACTGACACAGTAATACACATTCAGCAATGGTGTGTACATCTGTGAGGTATGATGCACACTACATGGCAGGGTGCTGATCAGGTGCACAGCAATACTGTGTATATGGGTGCAGTGTTTTCCAGGGGAAGGGGCATCACCTACTAACACAGCCCATGAATCACACACATGTATACTGTTGCTAGCATGGATTGACTATAGCTGCACTGCATGCTTTTGAGTACCATATGTTATGCATGTTGACAGATGGGTAATGGGAGGTCTGTGTGTAATATCTTTGTGAACCTCACCTGTACATGTGCATGTGGGGGGGTGGGGGTGAGGGGTTATTTTGTTTGTAATTGCAATCTGGTGGAGTGGAGGGGGTTGATGCATGTAGGATGTGTGTGTGTGTGTGTGTGTGTGTGTGTGTGTGTGTGTGTGTGTGTGTGTGTGTGTGTGTGTGTGTGTGTTTGTGTGGGTGTCCATGTATGCACATGTGTGATCATGGGGTTGTTCATACATCACTACTTCCCTTTGGAATTGTGCAGTATATGGACATGGGCTGACACATGAGAAACCAGGAATACTTGTCTGATATGTAATCTCAGGACAGCTGATAGTATAATAAGGTCTGTAGCATGGAACATGCATTGGGAGGGGAAACTAGAAATCAGGTATACTGTTAAAATTGCAATCAGCAGAAAGGTGAAAGACTACCCACGTATTCAGCACTAGAGATGCATTGGGGAATTAATAGACAACACCAGTGAGTATCCGAATATTACTGTTGTCCACATAATAAGTTGATTGAGCAACATATCTTGCATCTACTGAGCCATAGTTACATATGACACTCCAGTGCGTGACATTTTTGAGTGACCGTAGTAGCCCCTAACATATGGGGCCATGCTCATGATGCCTAGACATACCCAGGGTGAACACTGGATGACAGCAGTGAGTCCTTGTAAAACCGACTCCAATCAAGTCAAAGAGGTAATGGAGTAACAGGTCATATTTTGTGATCACTTGTCTAGGCAATTAGAAGAATGACACGTTAATGATTGGTATTAATGAGTGCGAGTTTCCAAGTATGATGCAGGATGGGGAATGTACGTGAATAAACTTAGGACAGTCTGTAAACTCAGGGACAGGTAGGTATTATAGTCTCTCTTCCCCCTTCACTCCGGGCTAACCTCATTACCTTCCTAACCTCGCTCTTAAATGTAGACAGCATAGGTAACTAAATAATAAAATCTAGTTTTTATGCTATATGCCTGTTTTTTTTCCTCCTGAACAAAATAGAAATTGTTTGTTTTATTCTTTTTGTAGCAACCTGTTGATTGTAATGCATACTGTCTTTGAAGTTCATGTAAATAAACTTTGTTTCTGTGGAGCTTTTCTCCCCGGGCCTCCAATGAAAATGGGCCCCCAAGCCCATTGGACCTCCCCTGTAATCAAACTGGAATAAATAAATAAATAAATTATAGTGGAATGTCAATGTGTGTGTGTGTGTATGTGTGTGTGTGTGTGTGTGTGTGTGTGTGTGTGTGTGTGTGTGTGTGTGTGTGTGTGTGTGTATATGTGTACTGTTAAGCAATGACGTAGAGGTCTTAAAGTGCGTTTGTTTTCCCCTCACAGGTGGTGAGGTAGGTCAGGGTCCCTCCTGCATGCAGTCTGATGTTGCTGTCCATACAGATACTGAAAATGATGATAGGTGTGTTGAGGCACTGGTGGGGTTGTCAGAGGCTGAAACTGCGCCATTGTTTGAAATCCCCATCACCAGTGACCATAGCAGAGGGACAGTTGGCGGTTGGTGGCAGTGCACAGAACAGTGTGGTATCTATGGCTGCTGTGTCTGGACATAGCAGCCATAGCCGGATGTCCAGCAGTGTACCACGCAGACAGATGCACCAGGGTGCTTATGGGAGGGCCACTGGTCATCGTGCTTCTGTCAGAAGTGCCACATCTGGTACCACCAGATGAATGATTCAGGCTGTCATGGAGGAGCAAGCACGTATGGAACGGTACACCAGACAGGGTCTAAGGCTGCAGAGGGCTGCTTTTTCAGCTGTGACAACATCCGTGATCTTGTAGGTGCCCTCCCTCATTATACAGAGGTCATGGATAGATGGTTGGGTGGGATGGTGGGCCTCCTTGACCGTGGATTGTTCGTGCCAGAACATGTGGTGGTACTGGTGCGATGGTCACATTGATGTAGGCCAGCAATACCAACATCTTGTGGTCGATGTCGATGTGCAAGGACACCAAGCCACTCCCATAGTGGCAGTACCAGCCACAGTACTGCAGGGGGGGGTCACTGTCCACACCACACCACAGCAGGTCACGTGCACATGGCCCTGGCCAGTCCCAGGAGGGATCTGGTTCCAGCAGACATATGTCATCATCAGGGGGGAGTAGCATATAAAGGCTTATACCTGTACCTACCCATGGAACCCCTGGCAGGCACAGTTCTCATGTCCGTGGCTGGAAGTGGTGAACTGCACACCCTGCCAGGTATGGTCTCCAGCTGTCCAACAAACACCTGCAAATATAGGGCAGCCACATGGCAGAACTGTGTGCATGCATACCCACACACAATACAAGCACCATATGACCAGAACATGGAGTGGAGTCATACCTCAGCACCAATAGTCTCAACCTCTTAGTGCAAGGGGATGTCATATATGTATAGCAGGTATATATGTAGACTGTTGCTACTGTAACAAGGGTTGTCTTAACAGACATGTTGTGTGTGGGAGGTCACATCTGCTATTGAAATGTACGCCATCAGTTACTGACCGACATCCTAAGGATATCATAGTACAGTACCACTGATAGCAGAGTAATGATCCTGTGGATTACAGCAGAGATATGATCATTATATGTGGATAGTCTGGCAAACTCTGGTCAGTCCAGAGGTATACACAGATCCCCTTAGTGCAAGACGTGGGCCAGGCCTGACAATGTGGATGTTAACAGCCATGTACATAGGTATATCACGTAAATACTGGACTACATATGCCCTCACAGTTTATGCATACACACACTCTCCTGCCTGTCCTGATACATAATAACTGGTGGTGCAGAGGTCACATGGCCACATACCATCCAGTAGTTTGTGACATACATCTGTACAGTATCCCACAGCTTTGTCAGAAATACACAACAGTTATGGTGGCCCGGCAGCAGTACATCTTGCAAATATCTGGACATAACATCACACTGGGTAATTACACTAAGCCGCTAGGCATGTAACAAAGCACTGTGCAAACTACAGGCAGACTGCCACAACACTGGCCTACATTTTGTGTGGGGGAATAAACATGTACCTGCAAATATAGCAGGCTCTACAGGCATGTCACTACAGAGTAACAGACACCTGTGTGAAAGTGCATATCCACAACCAATGTGAACACAGCCACAGCCACATATGGTACACAAGCTTAATATTACACTTTATGGACTGTCTGATCAACACCATCTTCATATGTGCCACTCACACACTAACCCTACATATACTGGGTCACGACACAGTGTAGTCCAATGCCTGTCTGTGGTATGCGACATGTGTGTGTTTGGCCCTACAAACATGTGAGCCGATAGGGTACCATACACTGGAGCAGCATGCAACATCAGATAGAACAGGACCAAGAACAATGACATCTACCACAGTCTGTATATAGGCCAAGGTGCGTATTCACAATACACATACTGTCGACAATTGCCATAAGTATATAGACCCCACTACTGTATACACAACCACAGAATGCCTATTTTATGTCCTCAGAAATAACCCCTACTATACATAACATGTCTAGCAGTCTGATATCTGACTGGCTTATCAGGTATGATGTCAATACATAATGGTGTACAGAACATATGCTCCTCTTACTGCATGACATATGTAGAAAGGTTGACAGAAGTGTAACTGGAGCCACAAACACTGGGCCAATATTGGCATGTTGCTGTGATACCCTCATACATTTACTATTGTAACAGGGTTTGTTGTGACATATGTCCTATGAGGGATATGAAGTCAGTAACTCTCATGGCTGTCATCATGTACTGACTGCAATCCTCAGACTATGCTTCTGCAGTGCTAAGATAGGTGAACTGTGAGTAACACAAAACACATAAGACTCCAAACACTGGCAAGTCTGCAGATAGCCCTACAGGTGGGTGTTTCCTCAAACACATAACACTGTCATGACAGGTATTAAATCATGTAGACCAGCCACATCCACACAAACCCTGTGAAACCAACATTACTCCAAATGCAGAAGAGCAAGACTTACATTCTGTACTCATGTCTGGAACATCCCCCTCCTGTTTGTTGGCCTGTCTCCTCAGTGTATGTTGTTAGAGGTATATCCCACTACCATCGGTGATGCTGTTTGCCAAACACTGGCATGAAGTCCTGCTCATAGTGAATGAAAAGGGCCAACACCCACATGATGTTCCTAGTTATAGGAGTGTGTTTCCATGCAAATGGTTATGGGAAGGTCACCACAGCTGTCCCACATGCAATCAGCTAGTGTGGGACTGCAATTTGTGCAAATGCCATCAGCTGATCATGAGCATCGCTTAAAAACACAAGCTGCTGCCTAAGCAAAGCAGGTGTACTTCTCCACATCCACCAGAGAGGGAGTGAGAGAGACAGAGACAAAGTAAGACAGGGAAACCCCTGCCTATCTATTGCTATCACATGTCTATGCAGTTATTGCATGTGTCACAGAGCTTATATGTTGGGAAGCTGTCCAAAGGTATATTTGATGGTGAGTGACATCTGCAACAGTGATAAAGGAGGGATAAGTTAGGTGTAGTACATGTGCCTGTCCACATTAACAGGTATCAAGGTCGATAGAGCAACACTTTGTCAGGGACTCACACACATTATCACAGTTGGTAGGGTCAGCATTACACTTCCTAACTGGCTAGTTTGCCACAATGCAGTAAAAACACAGGTATCGTATGCACCACAGGGGTTATCAGGATGACATATGAGAAAAGGGTATGCCAGGGTGTCTGACATCAGAAGGCATGCTTCAGTAGGCTAATGGGAGGTGTAGTGAGTGTGAATGGCATCCAAATCGTTATACTCCACACATACACACACAGACACAAGTTGCCAGTATTGGCATGCATGGGTGCATTGCTTCACAGGTGTGTAGTGGTTTACTGTGCCAGAAGGCTGTACAAGGTTAGGTAAAGGGTATACCTTGGCATAAGGGCACATGACAATAGTCTGCTGTGTGGCTCAGGGTGTAGTGTCTGGATTGGCCCACACAGGTGGGCATTGTATTCACCATCCAGTCATCTGGGTTACTATTGTGGGTGGCCAGTGCTGTGCAATGCTTGCCATGTATGTGTTCTATAGTCCATGACATGGACGGTGTCTGGGATGTGCACACATCCCACATGTATGTTCTGTGACATGTGGAAGTGTACCTGGGGTGTCTGGGGCATGTTTTGTACACAGATTGTCATCATCAGATGTGCCATTCCTGTCCTCATGTGGTGAGAACTGGCAATGGACACCAGGTTGACCCTGCACCTACATTGGCAGCATGATACAGATATTCCCTGGTGTCAGTGGCATCTGTCCATACAGGCCATGTGTATAAGGCATGGTATGTCCTTTGCGGGTTACATTTGCTGGCTCTACAGTTGTTGAAGGTGTCCAATGGGGAACATAGTGAAGGAGCACTGTATGCAATTATGTGCCTATTGTAGGGAATGGGACAGGGTGCCCTGCCCTCTGTAGTCCACTGCAATCACACCATGGTTACGATCTGTGGGCAATATGCAGGGAACTACCAACACAGTGGCTGTTGCCTAGCCAAGTGTGTTTGTATATGAGACATGGGTTGAATGTGTTCTCTGGATAATACAAGGGTTGCCAATATTGCTCGCCAGGCCTTGATGTCACATGTAGGGGTATGGATTGTCTACCCCAGCCTCTCTGCTGTTTGACATCTGTTATCCTTGTAAGGTGGACATTGTGACATATAATAGGCCCACCATATAAGAAATTTGCAAAACTCATTCCACAATGAGTCCAGTTGTTACACACTCACACTTATCTCCACACAGACTACGAATGACAAGCACACACACCAAGTCTCACAGTTGCCATGTCTGGGATTAGAACACTTATCTACCTAGTACATCACACTACAGCATTACAAGTTATAGCACGCACCATGGATATTACTGGGCTACTTTTTCCCCAAAGGTGTCCTTCAAAGTGAATGACATCAGCAGGCTTGCCAAAGTAGGGCAATGAAGGTTGTAGTGACTTTTAATGTCCTCAAAAGCATTGCTCCCTACACAGAAAAACAAATACACAAACTTCTACACTTGACATGTTTGGAAATAGAACACCTACCTATCTAGTATATCACACTACAGCATTACAGAGTTATAGGATGTGCCATGGAGATTACTAGGCTACTCTTTCCCCAAAGGTGTATCACAAAGTGAATGACATCAGCAGGCTTGCCAAAGTAGGGCAATGGACGTTGTAGTGACTGTGACTGGCCTCAAAAGCATTACTCCCTACACAAACAAACACACAAACTTTTACACTTTCCATGCCTGGGAATAGAACTCCTTCCGGACTAGTATATCACACTGCAACATTATGCAGTTACAGGCATGCCATGGATATTATTAGGCTACTTTTTCCCCAAAGGTGTAGTTCAAAATGAATGACATCAGCAACCTTGCCAAGGTTGGGCAATGGAAAGTATAGTTCATAGGTTGATACTAGGCTATCAGCCCTAGGGCCTACACTTGCTTAGACATGAAAATTCCCTGGCTATATCCTCCCACAATATTTACTTCCCTGGACCCCTGTCTAGCAGGGCAGCTGACATGATCCCCGGGGTCAATTTACTATCTCCCATCCAATCGTACAGGTTCCTTTTAAAGAGGGCCAAAGAGGCACTGCTTGACATGTGTGGGCAGTCTATTTCAGAGTCTGAGGAGTCTCTGGGTCAGGAACACATCCCTCCAGCATGTATTGTTCATTGTGATGACAAGATTTGGATCCCTGGAGCATGTGGCTGTGAGGGTTTGGAATTCTTTAAGTGTAACATGTCAAACAGCTGTGAGCTTGACATGGCATGGTATGTTAAGCAGAGATTGCCTCTGAGAACACAATATGTGACAGAGTATAGCTGAATGATTTTCAGATGGTCAGCATAGGGCATCTGGTTTAGGCCTGTGATTCATTTCATGAGGTATGCCTGCAGCCTCTCTAGTTGTTGCAGATGTCTTCTGAGGTACATATGTAATGGGCCGTTGTAGTCTGTACTGGGTATACTCAGAGATGACTACAGTGGGACAATGGCCTCCTTTTCCTGGATGTAAAGCCCTTAGTGGGAGTTGTGCCACATAGGTGGGTTTCCTGACTGTTGTGGCAATGTGGTTATCAAAGATGAGACTACTGTCCACCTGTGTCCCTAAGTCTGTTATCACACTTTAGGTGTTTAGTGTACTGCCACTTATGTGGTACTTCATATGTACATGTACCTTCCCAAAGGGGATAACTATATATTTCTTAGCATTGATCTTGAGGCCATGGCTCAGGCATCAAGCATGTCTTATTGTAAGGCCCTTCTACAGAATATCTACATCATGTGGGGATTCAATATTGGCTCCCAGTGTGCAGTCATCTACAACCTTTGTTTGCCAGAGTCCCTTACTGTTGGACTGTATTTCAGAGCAGTAGATGCCAAATAAGGGCAGTGCAAGAACTGAACCCTAAGGTACTCCAACTGTCACTTGTCTGGGGCTAGGGTTGGTGTCACCTACATTTACAATGTGGGTTCTGTCAGTACAGCAGTTGGCAGCCTATCGGGTGACATAGGGATTAATGGCCAGCTTGATACATTTATCTATGATTCCAGATTGGGACATGGTGCCAAAGGCCTTGGCGAGGTCTGGATAGGCTGTGTTAACCACCTTACCCTCATCCAGAGTTATGGAGATGGATTCACAATTGTCATTCAGGTTGAGGTGACATGATCGGCCCTTCATAAACCCAACTTGGTTAGGGTCCAGTGTTTGCAGGTTGCCAATGTCTTTGCTTTAATTTCCATGATAATACATTCCATGTCCTTGCAGATCAGGCACGTCATACTGCTGGGGCTGTAGTTCCCAGGATCCAAGGTGGATCCCCCCTTGTGGACTGGGATAACTGTAACTGTGCACCACACAGCATGCAAAAAGCCTGAGATGTGGCTATGATTAGACATGGCACATGGGTGAGGTGCCAGTTCACAGCCCAGGATGTTGACTTGTCGCATGGCTGCTGTTGTCATAGCTCTGGAGAGTGTGATTTTTTTACCTATGTGGCTGTTATTATCGGAATCTGCCAATCTTTCCATGTTGAGATGAGCCCTTTGGGGGTTGAGAGGGGGGTGCAGTTGGCACTGAATCGATCTGCCAGGATATCGGCAATATCCCTAGGAGCAGTATATTTAATACCATCCTGTTGTAGCTCAGAACAGTTCTGAGCATTGCCATTTAGATTCCTCACATAGCTATGGAACAGCTTGCAGCTGTCTTTGACATCTTTGGCTATATTATGTTTGTAACTAGCTTTTGTGGATGTTATGAGGGATCTCTGCTTCTCACTGTAGCTAGTAAGGGAGTATTTTGCATCCTGGAAATTCCCCCATTTCTGCAACAGTTTCCTCCTTTTGTTGTACAGTATGTTTATGGCAAGGGGCCACCACATTGGCTTCCCTTTGTTGGTGGGGAACGTCTTGGTTCTATATTGGATGGCACAATTCATGCATGAGTGGATATGCTCGTACAGTGCCTTCATGTATAATTCAGCAGTCGTTCTTTCAGTTCCCATCTGCATGGGTGTCATGACGTTAGTCTCATCTGACATGTGTAGCATGACATTGGCTTTGGAGAGGTGTGTTATGGAGGTTTCCTTACTGGGGTGAGGGGGAGGGATGTTGATGTTAAGGGTGATTAGCTCATGGGTATACCTGACCACCGATGGGGTGATCATAGGTATGGAGCATTGAGTTACCATGTTGCTAATGACCAGGTCTAGGATATTTGAGCCCCTGGTGGGACTATGGGTTACTTGATCCAGGGCATTGGGAATTATGACTTCCAAGAACCGTTGGGCACACGGGTTGGTACACAAGTAGTTTTCCCAGTTAATGGCAGGGTAGTGTAAGTCACCCAGTATTAAGGTGTTTGCTTGTATCATAATATTTCACAGTATGTTTCAAAGGCTGTAGTGAGTATCATGGGGCATGGTGGGGGATCTGTAGCAAGCCATACAATTTGGAATGCAGTCTAACCTACTGTTAATTGCACTGGGGTATTTCAGACACATTCTGTTGGGCAAGTAGCCTGGTGGTGTGAATATCCTTGGTGAATATGGACACTTTTCCACCTTTATTGTTTTGATCCTGGTTTGGTGTTGAACAGGTGTGATGAGAGCTGTACCTGGTATTGCAGGGGTGCTCTCTGGAGCCTTGGATTAGGTCTCTATTATTGCACAGTTATCAATGTTCTCCATTTTTAGGTGTGCGTAGTGACTGTGAATGGCCAAAAAACATTGATCCCTACACACACACGGAATTTCACAGTTGTCATGTTTGGGAATAGAACTCCTACCTAACTAGCATATCATACTACAGCATTATGCAGTTATAGCATGCACCACAGAGCTTACTGGGATACTTTTCCCCCAAAGGTGTATTTCAAGGTGAAGACATCAGCAGGGTTGCCATAGTATGGCAATGGGGTGCAGTATGTGTGCATGGGCCATAACCCATTCATCTAGAGGCAGACACACAACACTCAGGCACACACAAGTTTATATCCCACAGGTATGTGTATACAACTGCTAGATGACTACTGACTTGTACAGTCATGTTACACAGTTAGCACAAGCACCACAGACACTATAGTGCTGAGGGATACCAGAGGCAAATGTCTATGGTTGTTGACATTTGCACATCATGTGGTTTTAGCCAATTGGATGTGTGCTGGGTGGGACAGGCCTCATGATGGGAGGCTCTTTGTCACTGACACTCTCTTCCACACATCTATGTATGTGTATTTTTGGCCTATTATAGTGTGTTATCCTTGAATATATGTGTGTATTCCTATCCAATGTGTGTGCAAAGTATGACTGGTGTGTACTGAGGAGTGTATGCACTGACATCTGCGACTGGCAGATATGTATGTTCCACTGTTGCTGCCAGACATGGGCTTCAGTTCTAAGTGTGTGAGCATGCCCAGTATGACCTTTCAGTATTTTATTGTCTGACATGGCCTTCATTTCTCTAAGTTTGGGAGCATGCCCAGTATGACCTTCTGTACTGAATGTGTGAATCCATTCCAGGTAGATTGAACTCCAGTGCAGACTTTTGTGTTCTACACCTACAGCTAACAACCTGTTTCTGCTGGATATCTGTAGATCAGTTGACGATATGGGGTCAAAATGGGCAAAGGATAGTGGGTTACTGTAGGTAATTGTGTCTGTGATGCTTCTGCTACACGGTCTTGGTGTTATGTCATCAAGAACTGTCAGGTATACATATTTGCTTGCAGTGGTGTCCTGGTAAACACATGATGAATGCAGCTGTGTCCAGTGTTGTGGTCAGCAGCCTACATATTCTTGCACAATCATGCCATTGTGGAGGGGAAGCTGCAAATACTTGCTGATGGGTCTGTGTAAATGGTTCAGCACCTTGGTACAGTGGTGGCTGAGGATCCCATGCTTGTATATCCATCAACATGACAGTATGGCCATATCCTGCTGTACAGATTCACACAAGTTACCCAGAGGCAGGGGCTATAATTCTGGACATTACCCCTTTACATTGAGGTTTATGAGCAGGTTTGTAGCCACCCATTCTTGTGTTTGCAGCCAGGGATAGTATGTGCACACGGCCGAATTTCGGACTTCACACACTCCATGCCGCCCATGCTCCTACCCCCCCTCTATTATTCTATCCTCTTCCAAACATTATGCAAACATTATCTGATACGTTCCCTATAGTTATCACCTCATCCCAGCAGTAATTTTGTGTTAGTCCACAGTTCATGCAGTAGGACATGGTGGACAATTTATTGAGATTTGTCCACATGGCCTTGCATTTGGGTTCTGTGGACTGTTATGTTGTTATCTGGGAGTCCATGACATAACATACATTGGTAGTGCGGGTGAAACACAGGCCTTTGGCAGAGGGCTGTAGGCCATTTGGTAGTGATACAGGCCAGCTGTAGTAGACCGATGAATTTCCCAGACTGCAATACACTATATTCCCCTGGGGTGACAGGGTAGGTGTGCAAGGTGTTCATGCCAATACTTTCTATCATTATTGTTCCAGTGGTGTGGATGCTGGCAGGGTGTTGCTTACAGCTAGGGACACACCTGCATGGAACACCTGTTCTGCATGCTGCATTCTTTAGCTATTGCCATACAGAGGTGGGGATCATATTGTTCTCATTCCCAACAACAGGGATAAGACCAGAGAGGTACCTGTGGGTGGTGGTGGGGTGAGCTGGGTGCATGTGTGCTATGGACACTACTTGCATCTGACTCACAGATATGTATGAGGCATTCCACTTATGCTGGCTTGTGCAGGGACTTCAGCTGTTTCTCAATACTTCATACCTATGATCTTTGTGGTCTGCCAGTGTTTGGCCAGACGGCATTGGTATTCCCTACTACAAGTCCAAATAATGTGCTGCTAACCTGTATGTACAATTCCAAGGGTATATCCATTTGACAGTTACATATTATACACTGTCTGTCTGGGGTACTTCCCCCTGTGTATTGCTTGTATGTCTGGGCCCACATTCATGCCATGTCCATCTTTCAGATGATGACACATATTACTTCCAAACATTCACTATGGCTTACTCCTGGAATGTGTTTTACTGGGAAGCATTGTTTTTGGCACTGCAGTTGTGAGAACGTGGCCCTGTCATCGGCAGTACCGGCCAATGGTCACCAGGACAAACCTCACCATGCATACATACTGACCACTCTTACACAATATACAACACTTACCAACCTAACTTATACACATGTTACAATCTATCCTGCTACCTTGGCCAGCTCAGGTAATCTGTGCTCCACTGTTATTATACCTACAATTACGTTACTACATTTCTACATAGGACTGGGGGGGCACACCTGACTGTTACTACATTTCTACATAGGATTGGGGGGGACACCTGACACTTGCACACATTTGCTATGACTGTACTGGTATGTCAGGTACTCCATTTCATTCTGTATTCTAACCTATCATACTGATTGGAGGCATATCAGTGTACTACAGGTCTTAGGTTTGATTGACCTACATTTCAGTTTCTGACTTCTTACCCTTCAGAACTAACATCCCACTGCCTGACCTGTTGTAGTCTGTCTGTGTAGGCCTGGGGGGGGGGTGTTCTCCATAGCCATCAATCAGAGGCCTTAGCACAGCCTTTGTTTGTGTTTGTCTACACCTGTCCTACTGGCTGAGACTGTTGTTGGGTATGTGAGCCTCCCTGACTGGCATGTGTGTGTCCTATGGACACACATGGGGCCAGGAACATTTCCTGCAGTGAGTTTTGTCACCTAGTCTAGTACTGGCTACTATGGTGACACCAGTATTTGTTACAGATCCCATGCTGCCACTATAGGTGACTACTCTCTGCTGGCATCCCATTCAGCCACCCGATTCCCTTGCATGATCACATGCATACCATAGATAGAAGTAACAACACATACTACTCCATTTGGTAATTGATAGGAAGAGTGATTTACCTTGTGGCTGTGCCAGTATTGAGGATGGTACTGGAGGGCTGACTATGTCAGATGCACATAATACACTCCTTATACATGGTTAAGCACAGGTAGTGTCATGTTTGGCATCCTTTTTACTTTATGTGCGAGTCAGAGAGAGGTGTCATTCCCTGGGTTCCTACCATGTCAGTGTATGTGCTATGCATTGCCTCTTTGCCACGGCCCAGGCATACTGGGCACACCTCCTTCTGCCTATTGAGGCAGGCTCAGGTTGTTCCTCCTCCAAATCACTCTGTGCTTGTGCAGTCCTTGGCAATGGTAGGGGGCTGTGTGGCCCTGCCCCGTGCTGTTCCTGCTGCAGCTGTTTCTGCAGTATCAAATTGTGTAGCATGGCACATACAATGACAATTTGGGTACACATAGCTGGTGAATACTGCAAGGCTCCACTGGATGTGTCCGGGCACTGGAACCGTGACTTGAGCATCCCAAATACATGCTCTATTATGATTTTGGTCTGTGTGTGTGCCTCATTATGGAGTTCTTGTTCAGGTGTATGTGCATTTCTGATGGGTGTCATCAGCCACGGCTCCAGCACGTAACCTGCATTCCCCACTAGGTGGCCATAAGGGATGTCCCCATTGGCAAATTTCTGGTACAGTTGTGTCAGATGCCAGATGTGGGAGTTGTGATAGCTTCCAGGGCAGCCAGCACACACATTCATTATAATGCCCTGGGCATCACACACGACCTGGCAGTTGATGGAGGGGAAGCCCTTGCAGTTGATGTAGACCCTACCCTGCTCACCAGGTGGTGCTTTGCTGCATATATGCATGCAGTCTATAGCACCCACTACCACAGGATAATCTGCTATTTGGTCGAAGAGATGCATATTGCTGGCCAACACCTCACAGCTGTTGTGGAAATATACATGCTTACCGGCATGTGCTGACATGGCATTCAGGAACTGATGGAGTACCCTGGATGCTGATGCCTGTAAGATCCCTATGATATCCCAAGTTGGCCTTTGAAAGGTACTGACGCTAGTATTCTTAGGCCTACACATACCTTGGTATCCACTGGGATGGGTTCCCCTCTGTTAGTTCTGTGTGTGAGGTGTGGCTGGCACAGCTCAACAATTTGCTGTAGGAGGTCCCTGTCCACCCTGTAGCGCTCCACTATCTCCAGCTCATGTAGCCCCGGTAGGTTACCCTGGGTCTGTACATTCTTCTCCTTCTCCTCACTGTGGGTTGGTCATCAGCATTCTTAACCTCACCACCCTCAGCCTCTTCCATATGTTGATTTATGATAGCTGCTGCAGCCCCTATCATTTTGTTTGGTAAAATTTCCCCGCTTGTGTACACCGGTGGTGTAGAGTTTGTGGGAAAAAACAGAGAGGAAAGGTGTTTGCATAGTTTATAGTGGTGTGCTGGGCTGGGCTGCTGCCTGTGTAATTGGCTGATTCTGATACATTTCACCTGCCAGCTATGCTAGCTCTCCTTGATTACCTTCCTACTGCTGTTTTCCCTTCCCATTGCCTTCCTGTTTAAGCTTGGGGGTGAGCCATGCAAACACAGTGCTCAGATGTGCAAGGAGCTGCTATTTCCTGGTGTACTTTTTTTTTTTCCTTTAAAACACGGTGCGCGGCACGAACACCCGTGGAGTGCTAGCCAGCCTTAGACATACTCCCTATGCTTAGGGCAAACCCGAGCCACAGGGCTCCAGTAAACTTACAGTATGCCTGACACACACCTTTATGATGTCAGCTAGCTCTTAGGCTTGCACCATGGTCTTCCTGCACCGACACGGTTGGCTGCAGGCTAGCCGTGAGGGGGGATTTAGGATTCAGTATCATTCTCCTCATTTGCATAGGATTGCCTGCTAATATCTAGTTACAAGTCCCACACTAAGCCTTCCCCCTTAGCAACCACTATTCACTGGCCATATTGTCTTCTGCCTACCATTGAGTATAATGGCAAAATTGTGATTTTGGATAGAATGCTTATTTCAAGTTTTTTTTTTTTTATTTTCGATCTGATCCCATTTGCACTCCACTGCCCTACGCTTAAACAGCCGAAATCAGCCAAAAAAATTAAAGTTATTATTTTTTTTTTGCAACTGTTTTCCATGCCAATAGCCATATATCTGGACATTGGCATGGTGTCCATATTATATACACCCTTTATTTGGAGCTGTCATGGCTCCGTTTTGTGGTTTGCAGAAATGTACTCGGTTACTAACCGAGTCCATTTCTACAGACTACACTAGTCCTGAACAGCTGGCTGCCTGCTTCCTGGATTGCAAATTCACCTCATTTGCATGGTTTTCACCTGCAAATGAGGTAATTTGCATACAGGAGCTGTGTCCGTGCAGGAATAGTGCAGAAGCGCTAGTGCACATCCCGGGAGCTTATTCCTGGATCACAAGGCGGTTGTATTACCTCCAGCAGCTCCTGCACTATTCCTGCATGCCATGCAGAGCTTGCTGAATCCTGGGGTATATCTTAAAGAACTACAGTACTTCATATTCTACTAGGTTTGCTAATACAGCTAAAGGTATGCCGATAGTTTAACCCTCCTCTTTACCATTCATTTTATCATGTAATCCATTCTTTGTTTATCTGGAAATCCTGCATGTTACTTTATAAATATATGCAGAGTGTGCCATGAGGAAATAGTTATTTTAATATTCTTGCAGTTAACTTGAGAAAATATCCATTAAGGCTCTGTACGCCTTTGTTTTAATGGAGGAATACTGTGCAAGTTACAATAAATTGGTACAGGCAGTACTGAACATTCCTGAACTGATATATTCAGAAGCAGAAAATATTTTTCCTGGGAGCAGGATGACTGATCAATTGATCTATCTATTAAAGAAAAAGTTTGCTGCCACGGCAACATCAACTACTAATCAAAAACAGAAAAGACTACAGACATTAATGTTCACCTTTGTAGTATGTGCCTTTACCATTGCCTTGACTTATATGGTATTGCAAGGATGTTCTAATTATCCTAGTATTTATGCAATTATTAATCATGGCCTAAAGCATTAAAGTTTGCATCAATGCAAAACTATTCAATATTATGTAGTTCAGTAAGTTTTTTCACAGCCCTCTCCTCTTCAGCTGGGTATGGTTACCCTGTATGCAGCCATTAATGAAGTTGAGGAAAGTTCTGTAAATCTTCAAATACATTATCAGTGGCACTTTACATGGTAGTGCAACCAATAGGTAAGACATTGATTGAAAATGCATTTCTTCATAAAAATTTCACCAGACCAACTGACATACGAACATTCTAATACACCAAAAGTAATACCATCTAGAGAATAAAGTATGTGATTGAACTGCAATATACAATAAACACAGTAAACAAGAATTTCATCTGCCAGTAACTGAAATATAAATGTGACAAGGAAGCACTACTAAACTTTGACAGCCATGAGCCGATTAAGTGTCAGCAATGAAGATCTGCATTTTACTACTTTGTCTAATCTATGAAGATTCACTGCTGCACAAACTATATGTACATGCGTATGTATACACACACAAACACACACACAATACAAACAATAAATGCACACACACACACACACACACCTATATATATATATATATATATATATATATATATATATATATATATATATATATATATATATATACTTGGTGGCTTTGCAGTTGCCCGCCCATAGTGTATATTTGATCTGGGACACTCCTCCTAGTCTAGTGTAATTAGTTCATTCAATCTAATAGAGAGAGAACATTTGTGAAGGCCAACCCACTCAGATTCTTAACCTTGAATTAACTTCTGTTCCAGCTTTCTCCATTTCCACTTTACTGAAAAAAAAATTCTAAGCTTGTTTCCCCCCTTTCCTGTAACAAGTCTAGTCCAGATACAGATTTGCTGTATCCAGGACTGTTTGTAAGCTCCTGAGCCCCCCCCCCACACCGCTTAACTAGGGCTAAACTATTCCCGGCGCCATAAAGTCTGCTGTTCAAATTTTCCCTTACAACTAGCCAGCTTTTAGTTTTAGCACTCAGATCTGTTTCTTTGAGCTCAGCACTTGTTCAGAACTCATTGTAAGCACTAAATAAGCTACAAATTACTACAGTACTCAACTTTACTCACTTTTCTAGAGGAAAACAGTATTTGTACTTCTCCTGTCTACCTTATGAATCTGAGTATCTTGGGGCAATGCAGCAATTGCCTCATATACACAGACGACCGTCTCCTCCTTCCACCCAACACTACAACCTGTGAGAGATGCACTTATATAGCCAAACTGGAAGCAAAGCTCTCTTCACCGAAGACTGGACTAGACAGTCAAGAGGAGAAGGTAAAGACTTGCACCACATCACACTCATCACATAGTCCCTCAAAACCTACACCACCAAAACACACACATAGAAGCACAAAACACATGCCTACATTCGCGGAGGCTCTCAATAAAAATCTGCCCAAACAGCCACGACCTCCAAAGCAGAATTGCAAGCAACCTCTACCCCCCCCAACACAACCCAAATGACACATAGCCCACAAACTCAGTGTGCCACTCAAATACAGCCCATAAGGCATAACGTACCCAACACTCTAGTCATAGGTGACTCTATAGTCAGGCACACTGATGTTCCACTCACCAGGCTAAACAAGGAGAAAGTTACTGTAAGCTGCCAGTCAGGTGCCAGGATCTGCCACATAACGCACACACTCAGTCCACTCCACAACAAGTACAAATATGACAATGTCATTGTCCATGTTGGTGTGAATGACCTGAGATGTACCTTCCTGGACAACATGAAAAGAGACATGGAGAAGCTCTCCAATTTCGTAGCCCAGGCAGGTATGACCCTAGCCCCGAGTAGCATCCTGCCATCAACCAGAATGATACCACAGTACAAGGACAAAATGATTGACTTCAACAATTGGCTAAGCTTCTGGTGTCATTTTATGGGAATCCAGTATCTGTCTGCCTAGGATGATATGATTGACAGGCCATGATGCTTTGCCAGAGATGGCCTGCAACTGTCGCCTTTGGGTTCTGGATACTGGCAAAGGCTCTTTTCACCCCTATAGTGCCTTTTTTAGGCAAGGTTCACATGACAAATTCACCACCATAACAGGTACAAGCAAGCAAAATCTGAGGGCAATGCTACTCAATGCTAGAAGTCTAAACCTCAAAATGCACTCACTCGAGACACTCCTTAAAATGGAGAACATCAACATCTATGCAGTGACAGAGACCAGGTTCAAAGCTCCAGAGAGCACCCCTGCATTACTATACTATAATTCATACCACACCTTTCAGCCACCTAACCTGGACTAAAACACTAAAGGCAGAGGAATGTCCATATTCATTAGGGATGTCCACACCTCCAACTAGTTGCTCAGCATAATGCATCCGAGATTATCCAAGTGCAACTAACTCTGGGCAAGACCGCAATCCAAATTGTAGCTTGCTACAGACCCCCCACCATGCCTCAGGATTCTCACTCCTCTTTTCTTGATACACTGGAAAATATTAGAGCACAACCCAACACCCTAATAATGGGTGATTTCAACTACCCCACCATTAACTGCGAAAACTACTCATGTACCAACACTTTTGCTCAACGTTTTCTGGAATTCATAAATTCCAGTGCCTTGGATCAACTTATCCACACCCTCACCAGGGGCAGCAATATCCTAGACCTGGTCATTACCAACATGGGTGACCAGTGTTCCACACCAAAGGTCAGTTCCTTGTTGGTCAGATCTGACCACAAGCTAATCACCCTAGACATCCACATCCCACCCCCACCCCCCCCATTAGGGAAACAACCGTAAAAAATTTCTCCAAAGCCAACTTCGCGCTTCTTAAGAAAAAAGTGGCAAATGTCACGACACCCATGCAGATGAGCAATAGAGGTACGACTGCTGAGTCCTACACAAATGCATTTTATAAGCACTTACACGAGTGCATGGATCATGCTATCCCTAACAGAACCAAGATGCTATCCTCCAAAATAAGGAAGCCAATCTGGTGGTCTTCTGCCATAAACAAACTCTACAACAGAAGAAAGAAACTGTTGCAAAAAAGAGTAAAATCCCATGATTGGTGGAACTCCCTGGTCAGCCTCAGTAAGAAGCTGAGATCCCTCATAAAATCCTCCAAAGCTAGTTATGAAAACAAAATCGCCACTGATTCTAAAGACAACCACAAACCATTCTATAGCTATGTCAAGAATCTCAATGGCAACACTCAGATCTGCTCTGAGTTACAGCACAATGGCACTAAATATACAGAATCAACTGGTATTGCCAACATCCTGGCAGATAGGTTCAGTGCTAACTTTACCCCCCTCTCACCCCCTAAAGGGCCCATCTCTATACCAGAAGAATTCAAATTTCTTGTAATCACGGCTGCACAAGTAAAAATCTCACTCTCCAAAGCGAAGAACACAGCATCCATGGGACCTGACAATGTCCCAGGCTGCATTCTACATGAACTACAGAATGAACTGGCACCCCACCTAAGTACCATGTTCAATCATAGCCTCAACTCAGGCTTTGTGCCCATTGAATGGTGCACTGTGACAGTTATCTCACTCCACAAAGGGGGAGCCACGACAGACCCCGGGAACTACCGCCCCATTAACCTGATGAGCCTGGTCTGTAAGGCCATGGAACCTATCATCATGGAGCTCATAAACAAAGACATTGGTAATCTCCAAACTCTGGACCCCACACAGTTCGGGTTTGTAAAAGGCAGATCATGTCTACTAAACCTGATAGACTTCTTTGAAGCAGTCACCAAAGCCATAGATGAGGGTAAGGTAGTTCACACAGCCTATCTAGATCTCACCAAGGCTTTCAACACCATCCCCCACTCTGGAATTATAGATAAACTCACTAAACTAGGTATAAATCCCTATGTCACAAGATGGGTTGCCAACTGGCTTACTGACAGAACCCACACTGTGAAAGTAGCAGACTCCAAATCCGACTTCAGACCAGTGACAAGTGGAGTACCACAGGGTTCAGTCCTGGGTCTTCTCCTGTTTGGTATCTACTTCTCTGAAGTACAGGCTAACACAGGTCTTTGGCTTACTAAGTTCGCAGATGACTACAAACTAGGAGCCATAATTGAAACTCTTAATGATGTGGACATCCTACACTATGATGCCTGGTATCAAAGCCATGGCTTCAAGCCCAGTGCCAAAAAGTGCACTGTCATCCCCTTTGGTAAAAACTCTGTACCCATTAACTACCACATAGGCGGTAGTCTACTTAACACTGAAAGTGTGATAAGAGACCTTGGAACACAGGAGGACAGTAGTCTCTCCTTTGATAATCACATCGCCACAGTGGTCAGAAAATCCTTCTACATGGCACACCTCATCACAAAAGGTTTCTCATCCAGAAAAAAAGAGGTCATTGTTCCCCTTTACTCATCACTCATTAGACTCATTATAAAGTACAATGCCCCTTTTGGTATGCACCTCACAAAACATCTACAACAACTGGAAAGGCCGCAGAAATACCTCACAAAGAGGATTACTGGCCTCAAACATATGCCCTATGCAGACCATCTCAAAAAACTCCAGCTTTACTCCGTCACATATCACCTACTCAGAGGCGATCTCTGCCTAACATACAAAGCTATGTCAAACCCAGAGCTGTTGGACATGCTCCACTTAAAGAAATCCCAATCCCTACAAGCTACATGCTCTAGGGACCTAAACCTTGTCACCACAGTAAACAGAACATGCTGGAGGGATAGATTCCTGTCCCAGAGACTTCCCATACTCTGGAACAGACTACCTATCTATATCAAACAAAGCTCCTCATTAGCACTCTTCAAGAAAAACCTTGATGATTGGATGGGAGATAGGAAATTCACCCCGGGGATCACTTATGTGGCTCTGCTTGATAGGGGCACAGGAAAATAATTTTCTTGGGTGGCGGAAGCCAGGGTACCTTTTTGGCTAGACATATAGGCCCTAATAGCCTAGTAACTATCTATGAACCTATGAACCTATGAACAAGTTCTTTGTAAACCCATGCTCGTAACAGATGTAATCACGTTCTATTAAGTAAACCATTGAACTTACATTACAGAATGACACAACTGATATAATTCACCTATACAAATATATGCATATTTATAAATACAGATAATATTTTATTTATTATTTACTTATTTGACATTTGTTAACTTTGTTAGTCTGTCTGAGCAGAAGCCCATTTTCAGCGGAGACCCGAGGAGAAATGCTTCAGAATTACACCAAAGAAACTAAGAAAGTACAGTTTAACACAACAGTATCAATATATGACGAGCGTACACTATAAAGTCCAACAAGGTTTAATAGCTGAGTAAAACAAACTTACAGCAATCAATAGTCCGGTGCACACTCCGGTAACTGCCAAGCAATAAAAAGTTAAAAACAATCTGGCTGCACAGAATCCAAGTCACAAAGTGCATGGTTTGGGATATATGGCTAGACGAGAATGGAAAAGGAGGGACAAGATGATGGCATGTGTAAGACTGAACTAGGAGCAGCTGGGGGAGTAGAAATTGGTGTTGGAATTCAAGCCAATGCAGGTTGTTTGGGGATATGCAATGGTGAGTGCGATAATGTAAGTTGGCAGCAAACCTTGCAACTTTGTTGTATGCATGTTCTAATTTAATCATCAGATTAGATTGGAGGGATGTGAGTAAGGGGGAAGTGTAGACTAGAGTTGGTAGTAGGAGGGCTTGTGCTAGGGAGAGCCTGAAAGCATTGGTGAGGATTTTTTTGTGTCTGTATAGGAGGCCTAAGTTTTGGTGTGTTTTTTTTTATGCATTGCTGAATATGTAGATCAAACCTTAGGTGATCATCAGTTATGACACATAGGAATTTAGTGTGAGATTTGCTAGAGATGATTGTATTTTTTAGAGAAGAGACTGAGAATGTGTCTTTGTGATGTTGCATGGTTTTTGGAAGTAATAGAAGAAGTTTTGTTTTCCTGGGGTTTAGTATTAGTTGGTTGGAATTTAGCCAGTTTTCAGTAGAGTAAAGAGACTCTTGGGTAAGGGAATGAAGGTAAGTGATATCCTTGGAGCAGGAGATGATAGTGGAATCATCAGCATATTGAATAACAGTTGAGAGTGGACAAGCAGAGTGAAGGTTATTGATGAAGATGTTAAATAGAGGGGGTCCAAGGATGGAGACATGGGGTACCCTGGTGTGAACAGGTAGGAAGGAGGCAAGGTTAGATTGCCATTTCACAGCTTGGAATCTGTTAGCAAGGTAGCTAGAGAACCAGGTGAGAGTAGAGTTAGCGAGGCTGAGAGATGCTAGCTTAGCTAGGAGTAAACTATGAGCGACCGTGTCGAAGGCTTTGGAGAAATTGAGAAATAAGCAGGAGACGAGCATATTACTATCAAGAGATGTGGCTATTGTGTTAGTAAAGGATGCTAGAGCAGTAGTAGTGCTGTGCTTAGGGTGTAAGCCATGATGTGTGGAGGTTAGAAGGTTTTCTTTAACCAGGTAATCAAGGCGTTGTTGGTGAATGCACTTTTCTAGGATTTTTGATAGTGGAGATAGTATACAATGGGCCTAAAATAGGAAGTGTCTGTTTCACTTCCACCTTTATGTAGAGGTATTATATAGAACTTTTTCCAGATGTTGGGGACTATATTTTCCTTGACGAATCTGTTGATCAAAATAGAGATAGGGAGAGTAATAGAATTTGCAGCAATTTTAGGAATTGAGGAGGTAGGTTATCTGCTGATGGAGAGCAAGTTTTAAGTTTGGAGAGAAGGGACTTGATAAAAGTTGTGGGGACAGGTCTAAGAGTAAAACTGGAGGAATGGATAGTGGTTGGGGTGAAGGCATTACAATATTGTTTTTTGTAAGGTTACGGATAGAGTTAATGAAGAAGGAATTTAAGGCTCTGGCACTTTCAAAAATTGAGCTATTAGGGCCGGACCCGGGATGTAATAACATGTTTACAGTTTGCCAGAATTTTTGGGGATTGGAGTGTGTAATATCTGTTATGTATGTGTGTGAAAATGACAGTGTATATATAGGTTCATAGGTTAGTACTAAGCTAACTGCCCTTGCGAGCCATTTTAAGCTTAGCCAATTATCCTTTGTGAGACTCAAACCCTGCACCTTGTGTTTGTAAGGCAAACACCTTAACCATTAGGCCACCCTCCCAACCCATTATATGACAGCACTTGCAGAGGAGGTCCACATTATATATGCATCTCCATGGTTCAGGGGTTATTTCCATGTGCTGTTGCCAAGCAGGATAGTAGAATAACAACATGGATGAGGCTGGACCAAGTTCTTCCACCTCAGATAATAGTCCTAGGGTAACAGAGGGTAATAGATCAGTTCTATATGCATAAACAATCTCAATCAGAAAGTAAATTGCTACTTGTCGAGGGATATGTGTATTATCTGGAATGGCAGTCTTCCACGTGCAGATCCTGGTGCTGTAAGGATAAGACCAGGAAGAAATGTCATGTTAGAGTTGTAAGGATTTTAACAACATCGGGAGAACAACTGCAAAAGTCAACATCACATGGGCACATACCACAACACACAGATGTAGAACTTTACAATATTCTTTGCACTGTCAGAACAAGAGTGTGAAATTATAGGGATCTACCTAGTGAAGTGATCAATGAATACTTGTCTGAAATACATGAGGAAGTGTCAGTCATATTGCCTTCCCAGAAGGCTCTGTGCCACACAATAAACTATGTCCATAGAAAAGGTGGATGGATGTGTCAAGGATACCACAAATATTTACTTATCCTTTTCACTTAGGAGAATGTTAGGGATTTGTCAAGCTGTTCAATGTGGATTGTTGATAGCGCATATGTTTTTAATGGCAGGGTAATGAGGCAATTGTACTCTCTTCTTGGGTGCATTGAATCCACTGGTAGATATAAAATATTCCCATTTATTGTTGCTCTTATGACATCTAAGTCATTATGTACATATAATTTATTATGGAATGGTGTCCTTGATATATTTGCACAGTGTAAGAACCCAGCCTCTCCAAAACATATAGTCTGTGACTTTGAACCTGCTGCTATCAAGAGTTTGAAAACTAATTTTACAGCGGTTATTTTGACCCAATTTTATATTCACTTTAGCCAAAATGTGTACAGGAAAGTACAAAAAGGAGGTCTTACTACAAAGTACAATAATGACAGTTCTTTCAGACAACTAGTCAAACAAATTGTTACATTATCATTTCTGCCTTTGGGGGAAATACCACTAGTGTTTAAAAAGATAACACTTTTTTCCAATACATGCACAGGGCTTCATTAGCTATTTTGAACAGTACTACATATTTGACTGTAAACGGAAATTCTATACTTGTTTTTCACCTGCTCCAAGACTGTCTCGTGTAATTGCCCCTGAATTCTGGTTAGTCTATTTCGTCAATCAAACTGATGTTCTGCAAATGCAAAATATGGTACAAGGATGGCATAAGAGGCTAAAATGTCTTGTAGGCTGTAAATCTATGGATTTAAATGACATAATGCACTGTCTTGTGAAGGACCAGTCCAGGACAGATCAGATACATATCTGTTTATCATCTGAAGGAGAGTCTTTTTCACCACCTAAGGAGATAATGCGTGATAGGAAGATAAGCCTGAGATGCATAATAGAGTGAAATGCATAGTTTCCTGTTTACAATCTTTGAAGCTGATATTTTTGAAAATGCATTGAAATGTATAGTTGTAAATGGTGCGATTTAAGAAACATGCATAGAATGTGTAATATATTTAAATTATGAGATCTAGCTATCATACTAATAGCTATGTATGTTGAATTTACGTAACTTGTGCTTTAGTGTTCAGTAAATATTTTGTCAGTGATCCTGAGTAAAGGCATGTGAGGAATTTAAAATATTATGTACCTTGAGGAGTATGAGTGAATAATACTTATACAGGATACAGCTCTGTTTAAAGAACAACATGATTTTTTTTTCTAATACTTGACAATATTTCTTACAAAGGTTGGTATAATGTAGTTTCATTATAATTACTAACTTGTATTACATGGATCTATCTAACTTGTTTTGTATGTATGTTAGCATTGCTTGGAAATTCAAATATAAAATATATACAACTTGGATTTGGAAATCGGTACGTACCTTTAAAATATTACTGCACTGATAAGTATGTAATGTAGTACCTTTATGTTACACCTACTTGTATAGGTAATTTCTCTGTGATGTGTACAGCTAGGAGTACACTGGGACATAGCTTTCATGATCACAAGGATTGGCAGGAATATTTGCAATTTTTGCTAACCTAATTCCATCCACCATAGTTTACATTAGGTAATGTGTTTGGTCATTCTAATGCTCTTTACATAATATGCATAATACATTGTATTATATAGCATTCTCATAATCATTTATGTGTATATGTTTGCAGATTATAATGTAATATGCACTGTATGTGAATTCACATTGAGCTATAGAACTTTGTCAGTGCATGAGAATTAACATTACCCATATATTCATGGTAGAGGATTTACTATTATAAACATATGCAAGAATTCCACTCAAAGAAATACTGCTATCCTGCCCTGAACTGCAGTACACTAACTAGCCATACAAACAAATCAACACATTATCCAAGTAGCTTTACTATCCTGCATGTTAACACCATTTGTAACATTCCATAGGCTTCATTCATTCAGATTAATATCACATGCTTAGTCATTTTTTTTTTTTATTACAATACATTGAGCATGACAAAGTTAAAGGACTGCGTAATGCTTAGCTACCAAGGTATTTTTCTATATATGCAATTTCTAATGTTTGGGTTATATAACAATACTTGACATTTAGGCATATTTATATCTATCGCATACTGATATCTCTTATTATATTCAAAGATAATTTTCCAGGATGTATAAGACCACTGTGGCCTGTTTGTATGTTAAACATGTCAGTTTTACACATGCCTGAGGTCATTTAACTTTGCTGAACATGGGATGATAATAACTTCCAGTGGGATAGTGCTGAATTATTGTTTAACATTCCACAGTCTGCAGAATGGAAGCACACACACAAGCGCACATATAGATAGATACATTCATGCACTGAAATGTATTTAGCCTAACAATGGACTAAGAGCTGTGATAATAACACGTGTCTGGACTGAAGTGTTGATATATTTTTACCATCATCATCATTCCCACACAATGAATCATTTATTGCCACTCTAGCCACATCACCAGTTAAGAAAAATACCCACTTGCTTGTATTGGAGAGAGAAAATCCTGGATTATGCATCGTTTTGGGGGGTTGCCTCTGGGTAATGATCCTCTGTGGCAGTGGGTACCTCCTTTTCTTGTAGTCCTCGGGTGCTCCTCATTTCAGCGTCCTGTCACTTTCAAATTCCTGTAGGAAATAAATCTCTCCTTAAGCTTAGAATGAAGATAGTTACTCAGTCCAGTTCGAATTATAAGTTTCTGGGAAACTGCATGACATCCATAGCAGAAACACAAAATCTAGGAAGAATACTAGACAAGTGATCCCAGGAACCACAACATACCTTGCCATTTACATCTGAATAGTTCTAACCAGGTGCACACATCATATACACAATCTCCCAAAACAACATTGCCCACTTAAATCAAACACATAGAAAATGGAAATAAAATATCGCATTATTAAATTAAAAAAGTAGAAGAAAAGAAAAGAATGAAAAAAGATAATGACACATGAACCATAGGCAGGTCAGAAAATAGTAAATGAACCAAAAAGGACCCAAATCTAAATATGTATACTAAGATTAAAATTAACACTTAAGATTAAACCAGCAAAAATATAATTAAATTATAAAGCTAATGTATCTGAATATAACCCTCACTATATGACTAAATAAATACCAAAAGGCTTCCTGATACTATAAAATCAGTGAAACATAACTCAGAACAAGAGTAGGAAATCAAACATGAGTTAACTCATTTGCAAATCCCTATTCAAAACATGCTTTTCATAATTACTATACCCTTTGAAATAAATGGGAATCCCTAATCCATACTAATAAACACATGAAACTAATGTACAGAATGCACTGGGACTTGCCTTGTGAGATAAATAAAATACCTTGCTTGGTTTGACTAGAAAACTTGATTCATGATACATGGCTTCATTAAGCGACACAAAACCAGTCACAAAATCTAAATTGCAAGAAGGTGTCTGTATTACAAATGAGACACCTACGTGTTTCATATTAATTTCACAAATGAGCACTGACAAACCATTATAATAAAGACAGACATCTGCTTGGAAGCATATATATATATTAGTCACCATCTTACCCACACTATCTTGATCAGTACAAGATTTATCTGATATTTATCACCACTCATGCATCATTGTATAGAATAACTCCTCCTTACTCACAAGTAAAAATTTATATATATTCACCCACACACAGGTATATGTGTGTGTGTGTGTGTGTGTGTGTGTGTGTGTGTGTGTGTGTGTGTGTGTGTGTGTGGATATATATATATATATATATATATATATATGTGTGTGTGTGTGTGTGTGTGTGTGTGTGTGTGTGTATATTGGTCTACTATGGAAGCCCAAAGTTTCAAAACTTCAGACTTCATATGGTCGAGACCATAAGATCAAAGTTTTGAAACTTTGAATCGTTTAAATGGAGATTGCCATAGAGCACAGAAAGGGAAATACACATAATCCCCTCCAAAACACAAATGCTCACTCAACATAAACACAGAGAAATTAAATTTAATGTTATAAAAATAATACACAGACCAAAACTGAAACTAACAGGTCAAATATCCTTACCTAAAAAAAAAAAAAAAAAAAAAAAAAAAAAAAAGATTTTGCAAATAAAAATCAAAAAGATGCAAACCTAACTCTGACAGTATTACACAAGAAATACCACAGCAGTTTGTAAAAGACCAAGTATAAAAAAATATATTTATTACAGTAGAAAGTTACCTGCAAACCATCCCTTTTACAAAATCATGTCACCTGTGTACAAGTATATTCATTAGATAGCGTACACAACTACCACATTCAGATGCAACTGAAGTTAAGAGGAAACAGTAGCTATACTTAATGGAAACACAAACACACACACACACACATACACACACACACACACACACACACACACACACACACATATACATACATACATACATACACATACAAATATGGAGAAATAGTAAGTATGAAAACCTGTTTTGTGTGATCAAGACAGAAGACAAACTTAACAATATGGACTGTGTCCTTGTATATCAATGCACAGACTCAAATGCAAACTATAGCTACATTTAATTCAATATTTAAAATCATTTTCAGCAAACTCTTCCCTGTAGAACAAAAGTTGCTAAAGTGAAAGAACCACACCAGGTATCCTATAACCTAAATTTTCTTTATTTAAACTAGGAGCTGATATAGTTCCTCCTTTGTTTTCTGAATTAAAGTGATTGATGTTTTATTAAAATAAGTCTTGGTGAAAATACCCATTGATATTTTATTTAGACTACTTAAAAGCAGGGATAAGACATAGAAATATTGGGAGGAATTCAGAAACCCCACACGTCACAAACAAGTAATCATCCTTATAAAAAATACAAAATTACAATTAAGAATGCAAGATAATTTACCTCCAAAAATTTACTTAAAAGACATAGCAATCAGAGCAGAACTGGAATTTTCTAAAAGATATAAAGTATTTTGATAACAACAAATCAAACAGTAGCTAAAAAAACAATATGGATGCCTCTCCTCTGTGAATTTAAAAAGTCTAATTAGTAACCCAATACCCTTCACTCATCTACCCAATTCTAACCTACAATCAACACATAAAATCAAACTCAGGCTTCCCCTTCCACCCTTGACACTTCACTCCCTTTCTTTTTAGAACCATATCCTCAAGGACCTTTGGAAAACTAGTTGGAAAACTGAAAAAAAAGAATTCAACTAAAACTAATGTAGAACTAATCCTTCCTTCCTACGTATGGGGGCTAAATAGATAACAAAAAAACCTGCACATATTTATAGTCATTCCATGTCCATTAGCTTAGTACCTCAGCAGTTTAAACACTCCATAATTATCCTCATTCTTAAAAAATGGTTCTCTATCCTCTCCAAAGGACCACAGGCTTACATTTAATCTCTCTGTAATGAAAAAGACTACTTAGAAATCAGTTTACAGTCTGCTGTTTGAATGCATCAGTAGTTATGGTTATCCACACTGTCTCCCATCATCGCTTTAGAAAGGATCACAACATTTTAACTGCTGTCTCTATACTGGATGATGAGATTTATTTGGCTGTGAAGAAAAGATCTCCCTCAAGATCCATTTTAGCTAGTCTTAATTAAGAATTTGACAATGTGAACCACATCTTTCTAGTAAATAAACTTGAAGCTCCAAGATTTAGCCCAAACAATTAAACTTGATTCAATAAATATGTAACTCAGGACATATTTGCAAATTAATCTTTTATCAGAAGAAGGTATATTTACACTGGCGGTGTCACAAGACTTTGTTAGTGGAGCCATGTTCTTCTCATTATTTGCCAAAGGTATAACAAAGAACATACCTCCCTCAGTAACTAATAACCACCTATGCAGATGACTTAATCCTCAGTAGGACACTCATCTCATCATGACAACTGTGAAGCTGGGTTCACAGCTAACTGCCTAAAGCCAAATATCAACATAACAGTTCCACTGTTTTTAGCATCAACCATATATAGCTAAAATAAGTTACTTTTCTTAGAAATTATAGACAAGAAGAAAGTAATACAAGTATTGCACTATAAATGCTCAGGCTTGCCATTTATCTCAGCCTGTTAGTTAAAACCCATACAGATGTAACAGTGGACAATTAAGAAAGACAATGTAAGAGCCCTGTACACCTTTACCATCCATCTTATTCCTCAGGTTAGTCATTGAAAATGAGTATCTTCATTCCTCCCACAGAATATGCACACCTGTTGTAATCCTAATTTCCTACCAAAATAGTCAGTCTGTTCACATGTTCACAAACAGCATTTGTTGTTTTGTCTATTGAGTCCACAGGAATCTACCATTGCACCTCCCTAGAAAATGTTTGCAATGTGCCAGTGACAACTCACTCGACCTTTGTTCTCTCCATATTGCCTTCAAACTAGTTTGTAAAAATGACTGTGTCACCATAAAAAATATGAAATATGGACCAAAAACTATGTCTGCTATAGCACAGGGCTTTGTGTACCATTAAAAGGAGCACAAAGCCCTGTTAGATACATAAACAACACTAATGCCATGGAACAAGACTGTGTTAGACTCTGTGCAGGATCCTGCTTCATGGTGCTCCAACTACCTATCTCCTATGCTAATAAGCCCATCCCAAATTGTATACTATCTAGAAAAAGCCTCAACAGTGTTGGGCATGGTAGAGCCTACTGTGTAAGGAATGGGGCATCAGCCGCATATAATCTACTGTTGTAATAGCTGTGGCTGCAGTAATCACTTTCCCTTGTTAGCATGTTATTCAGCAGATAGCACTGTTGAATATACTAGTACTGATACATTAGAACTCCACCCCCCCCAAAAAACAAATTTCTGTTGCTTGTAGGAAAATCCCTATCAACAGCAGTGTAGATAAACCTGCAAAACATTAATTGCTTGTTCACCTTGCCCTCCCCCCAACCTCCACAGTTATACCAGAGAGTTCTCAACAGTGGGAGGGCAAAGAGTATCAGTTCCCATCAGTGTCATTATAATGCTATTTATTTATTTATTTATTTATTGGCATTTGTTTACCGGGAAGATCCACTGGGCCAAAAGAGCCCATTTCAGTTAAAGCCCGGGGAGAAAAGCTCCGCATGTAAAATACAGTAAAATATACAATAACAAAGTAAACATTTAAGCAACAAAATCATTTTAGTTGGATAAGAGTTTATAAGTAAATTTGAACAGGTAAAAATCAATCAAACATAGTTTATAGAAATATACGAGTGATATAAGCAGAAAGGATTGGAAAAGGTAAGAGTATGGAAGAGAACTTTTGAAGAGAGCAGGTTAAGAGTAGATATTAGGGATAGTGATAAGTTAGATAGAGAAGAGGAAAACTGGAATAGTTATGAGGTATAGACAGGATATTGGAGGAGATTTTATTTTATGCGAGTAAATATGAAAGTGAGAGGGTGGGAGTGAGAGAGAGGTTAGGTTATGGAAGGAGGGTGTAATGAGGTAATGATCCAGCACTGCCTACATATGAAATAACTGTGATCTGTTAATGGTGTCTGTAGGATGAAGGACAAATATATCTGTACTTCCACTTAGATATTTGTTTTTTATTATATATTGGTGGAATAAATATGAACTATTTGGGGGATTTGGTGTGCACAAGCACTACTGTGTAAGGCAGCTCAGTGCTGTACAGCAGTCCTTACAAAATAGCTGATACAGCAAGCTAGCAGTAAACAGCTGGTCCATACAGTAGCAATAAGTAGCTGTGATGGGCTGTACAGAGCTACAGCTAGTCCTGAGAGCAGGAGTTCCTGCTACATATTAGCATTCCAGCTAATTCTTTGTGCCATTCAAGAAAATAGGATAGTGATTCCATGCATCCAGCCCTGGGAGTTATCACAGTTAGATCTTTGAATTGAGTTTGTTCACTGTCATGTACTAACTACAAATAGTGTACAGAAGGCATTCACACCTCTGCACACCATCAAGGGAAAATCAAAATGTCTCCATTACCTATAAAACACAAGAAGTTAGTTCATCTACTTTTGAAAAAATTTACCAAAATAGTGGCAGCAAATTGGGAATACCTCCAAATAATCAAAGACAACTAGTTAGCTGCCCTGAATTTAGGAAAAAAAATCATGAATGTGTGTGTGTGTCTGTGTGTGAGTATACTTTTACACATATATATATATATATATATATATATATATATATATATATATATATAAAATATATGGTTACCTATGAAAAGATCGAACAGCTGAAATATCGAACACCATATGGTCGATATTTCAGATGATCAATTACTGTAAAGTAGTAAAAAAACAAAAGAAAACAACAAACACGAAGACACCCCCCACCCCCCACTACTTATATATACTAACTCCAAGGTTGCACTATAAACACAAACACACAAAAACCACCACATTCTACACTCCCCTTGCACAAACACACATCACATACGTACAAATACCACCACTCTCGACACTTACACACTCACAACCTTACCTACCTACCCTAACCCACACTGCAAAACTCCAAACACACTCACACACACTAAAATCCCTACCCAAAACCCCATACTAAGACATCACTTACCTGAATTTCCAGCTACATCCACATACCACACCACACATCACGAACAGGGAATTCCACGTCACATACGCGCCTCCACAACCTCAGATTCGACATTTCTGCATTCAGCATTTCCACAGTCGGGATTCTGCACTTTTGTGCAAGTGCAGTTTCAACACTTCAGTCTCGAGCTACTGAAATCTGATATTTCAGTAGTTCGAGATTCTGAAGTGAAACCATATATATATATATATATATATATATATATATATATATATATATATATATATATATATATATATACATATATATATATATATATATACATACATATATATATATATATATATATATATATATGTATATGTATATATATATATATATATATATATATATATAATTGTTTGTGGTTCAGGGATATAGGATGTCTATCCTACAATGGAAATGCATGTGGAATACCATCCCAATGCACAGCTGAGAAATAAGAAAATGTAAAAACCTATGGCTGGAATTATGTAAATATTTTTTCTCTTACATTTCAGTTATCACAAGTATAATTTATTTGTGCTGTCAGTGTAAACATTGGCTCAAAATTACTGTCTCTGTTGAAGTGACCCCTGACTCCATGTGCAAAAAATGGGAAAAAGAGTTTGTGGGTGGATGCATGAGTCTTATAACATTCAGTATATTAATCTGGATATCTAATTCTGTACTGACTGTAATTTTGTTATGTTCTGAGATTCCAGTATCACAGTATGCCTAGATATCACTGCCCCTGTGCAATCTATGTGCAACATGTAGTAGAATTGTGTTTCCCTATGATTTGTAATGTAAGTAGCTCTGCTATGCTGTGTCTTGTTCTAACTGCCTTTGTCTCTAGGTCACATACTTAAACCTACCAGGTTAACAAATAAAACAAACAAAGAAGCAATAAATAAATGAGCAAATAAGTACTTCATGACACGTCTTGTAGTGTATGATAAGGCTTCACCACTCGCCACAGATGTTATTTACTAAACCTGCATTGCAAGGTATATCATACATCCCCCATCAGCCTTCTATTTATGCTGTATTTATTCTATCAATATTCTGTATTTATTTTATCAAGGGGCACTAGAGAGGGGATTAATAAAAATATGCATCTCACTTGAGTTGCAGGCATTTTCTTTATTTCCACCCTACTTGTACCATCAAACATTTAGTACCACGTAAAAACAAAAATCAGCACAGTACTAAGAAAAAGAGTCAGATTCCAAAATACTTTGCGCTTTCGTTTGTCTTTTAATACCCTATGAACTTCTTCAGAACAAGCATTTCTACCATAAAACACCACCATTTATATGAAAACACATGACAAAATTAACCAATGACAGTAAATCAGTCAGTTAGTTAAACTAATCACGCAAATTAAATCTGGATTAAAATTTGTAAAGAAACACATAATAAATCTGAATGACATGTGTTAAATCAATATAATATAAAAATCTCTCATATAACCTTAAATAATACATTCATGTAAAACATATCCACATAAAAAAATTATATATTTATAAAAATATGAAAAACTGCACCACATTAGAATGTAAGCCACATGTTAAAAATTGTAAATGACAAATACAAAAATAAACTCTGGCTATTGTCTTCATAATTTCTACATTTGTAAAAAAAAAACACTTTATATTAATTGTTTCATTCAAATCTGGAAAACAATCTGCATTCAGAGCAATCTGCCATTTACTCTCTCTGCATTCTAACAATGTTTAAAAATCTCCACTGTAAACACCAGAGTCTACAGTGTCTAGTACAAAAAATGTAATTTTTTTGAAATTATTGCACACTGCAGCATGCCGTGCCACTGCACTCACCTTGTCTTTGTTTTTAATGGCCAAAACTTGCTCATAAATTCTTCTACCTAAGGTTCTGATGGTTTTACCTATATAAAAACTTGTACATGAATTACATATTGCACTATATACAACAAATCTAGAAGCACAGATGTAACAACCTTTGTCCCAAAAGATCTTACCACAATGTTTTAACTCAACAGAACTTGAATTGGCTAAGAATCTACATTGTCTGCAGTGACCACAAGCAAAAGTGCCAAAGTGTTCATGTCCCCCCTTGGTGTCAAAATCAGTTGCATTTTCTAAAATGGTTTTGATGTTCACTACCCTTTTGTAAGTGAACAAAGGCTTACTACCCATCATCTTAAACAAATCTGAATGTCCCATCAAGACTTTCCAGTTATCCATAATAATGCTTTCAATAGCACCCATACCATTGGAAATCAGTATTGGTAAAGCTCAAACTTAAATCTAAATTCCCACTGCCTGTAAAAATAGGACTGGCAATGCCCTCATGTAACTTCATAACTTCTGTGACAATTTTCTTTAACCAGAACAAATCATAACCCCTCTCTATTAAAAAATGAACAAGCTTGCCAACTTCTAAAGAAAAGGTGAGTTTGTCGCTTGTCAAACAACTCAGTTGTATAAGCTGCCCCTTGACTATACCTCTTTTCATGTGCTGGAGATGCAAGCTGTCCGTAAGTACTGGTTAACAAATGTTGATTTCTAAAGATCTTACTAAAAAAAGAATTGTCTTGTTTAAATTCCAAGTGTATGTCCAAAAAATCAACTGTTTTACCAAAACAACCATAGGTGAATCTTAAAAAATCAGTAGTACTATTTAGATCCTTCACTAAGGTAGAAAATATCTCAAAATCACCTTGCCACAAAAAGAACAAATCATCTACGTAACGTCTATAAAACAATACATTGTTTGCCAAAGGACATTTAATACCACACTACTTCCATTTTCAAGCATTTATCATTGTACCTACATAATCAAACACCATAACTTCTCCCTATTCACACTGTGAGCAAAAAAATAATTAAATCAGACACTATACACACAAAATACAAACACCTAAATGTCTAAAACAGAAGTTACAAACTTAAATCAAATCTCTAAGAATTTAATGATAATAAAGAAGAATAAAATAAAAGAATAAAAATATAATTTAATATAACCACAGCTAGCCAAATGAAAAATGGCACTACAAGAAAACCCACGCTTGAAATTCCAAAATGATAATAAATACCTTTAAACTAACTGAGAAGAATAACTAAGCCTGAATGCTAAAATATATTAACTTAACCTCACTGTGCTTCACTACAGGCTGTATAAAAGACAAAAGAAAAAAAAAAAAAGAAAAAAATGTACATTACATTAAGGGTGTATTAAATAGCCACCCGCAAAACATTCCATTCATAAAATGCTATTCAGCCTACACAAAAAGGGGACGGTATTCAGAAAAAAATGGTGATTTGTCCATACTGTGATAAATTGAATGAATGGAATTGTGCAATGGGG
>NC_056727.1:983853488-983920988 GCF_019279795.1 Protopterus annectens
CACATGTGATCTACGCATCTGAACATGCCATTGACAGAGACCTGCATAACACAGTACTCAGTGTCATTAATGCACTGTAGATTTATAGTAGCATGACCTGCCTACAAATGACTGCACACTTTAATTGGTCTCAGTGCACATACAAGTGGCAGGCAGGACCTCATAGGGTGGAACAGGACTGATAACCTGCTACAATGGACTGCCAGATTCCAAACATTTCACCAGCTAGACTGACTGACATGAGCATCCCTGGACAATGTAGTAATTGCCTCATGTATACTTGATTCTAAAGCAAACAAGTGCAGTATGTGAGAGATGTAACAATAGCATGAAGCTGAAATCAGTCCTCTCATGTTACAATAAACAAGACATCAGTCAGGTTGTGAGCACACACACTTCTCCTCTCACACAAGACAAGTTCAAGTCACATAGACTGACCTATGCAGCAGTACTCACTAAGAGGCTACCAAAGGACCAGAGACCTCCCAACCACAACCAGATCACAAATACTGGAACACGAACAGACCCCACTTCACAAAGCAACACACATACAAGTGTCTCAACAAATAAGCCCCTAAGGCAAAATACCTCAAAACCTAATGTCCTGGTCATAAGTGATTCCATAGTGATACACACAGATGACCCCCTCACCAGGCTGGACAAGAAGAAAGTCACTGTTAGCTGCCTGTCAGGGGCCAGGATCTGTCAAATCACACATGCAATTAAGTTACTCAATACCAATTACCATTATGACTCTGTCATAGTACATGTTGGAGTGAACTCTCAGATTGTGTGTCCCAGGCTGGTATGTCCCTAGCACTAAATAGCATTTTACCTTCACTCAGGATGATTCCACAATCTAGACAAAAAATGACTTCAACAATTGGCTTAGCTTTTGGTGTCAATCTAAGTGGATCCATTATCTGTCAGCCAGGGAAGACATAGTCAATGTACCATGCTGCTTTGCCAGAGATGGTCTTCACCTGTCTCCTTTAGGCTTTCGGATACTGGCAAAGATGCTTGCCTCCCCCATAGTGCCTTTTTTAAGCAACGTCAAAACAAAAAAATCCCGACAAAGAAATCCACTTGAGACAAACTCAGAGTTATGCTGCTTAATGCTAGGAGTCTCAACAGAAAACTGCACTCCCTGGAAGCACTCCTCACCTTGGAAGATGCTGATGACTGCGCAGTCACTGAGATTTTCAAGGCCACAGTGAGCACCTCGGCCATACAAGGCTACAATGCCTTCCACATGTTCAGACCACAAAATGAGCACGAAAGAACCGAAGGTGGAGGTGTCTCCATCTTCATTAAATCCAAATACACCTTGAGACTGGTTAAATAGAATGACACTCTAGACCTACTCCAGATACAATTAAATATAGGTAAAACACCCTGCTGCATCATTGCTAGCTACAAGTCCCCTGCCATTATCCAAAAGAAACACACCGACTACATGAACTTGATAGAATCACTCCTTATACAGCCAAACAGTTTGGTCACGGAAGATTTCAACTATCCTTCCATATACTGGACAACATACACAAGCAGAAATGCAATCATCCCGAGGTTCCTGAACTTTGTTAATTCAAATGAACTAGAACAGCTAGTTTGCACCCCAACAATGGGCTGAAATATCCTGGACCTGGTACTCACCAAATGGAAGGGCACTGCACTACCCCCTGTGTGTTGCCCTCCCTGGTTAGGTCAGACCATAAATCTTTCTCGTTGAAGTAAAGATCAGACTGGACACCCCCACAGGAGCAAACAAACTGAAAAATTTCTCCAGAGCAAACTTTAGCCTACTAAGTGAGGGTATAAAAAGTTGCAAACCCCCTGCCAACACAGCCAACAATGACTCCTATGCAGAGGACTGCATATATGCCCTGTATAGACATTTAAACAACTGTATAGACTCAAATGTACCTGTCAAGATCAAAACCAGGTCCTTCTGAAGATACAGGCCACCCTAGTGAACCGCAAGTATAAACAGGTTATATAACAAAAGGAAGAAACTGATATCCAGAAACAAGAGGGAACTTGCTCACCAGATGAAGAATATCCTCCACAGCTTGAAGAAGTAAATCAGATATACTATAAAGTCCTTTAAAGCCAGCTATGAGGCAAATTAGCATATATAGCTAAAGATAATCATTAGGCTTTCTTTAGCTGTGTCTGAAATCTTAAAGGGAATGCTCAGCAATGTGCTGAACTGATTGTGGATGGTTCTACTCACACTGAACCCAAAGAAATTGCCAACCTGCTGTTGAACATCTGTGGGACCAGCCCACTACCTAGCATCTCCAAAAAGCAAGTCATATCCATCCACTCCAAGGCCAAAAACACAGTCACCATGGGACCACATAACATCCAAGGCTGCTTACTAAACAATCTAAAAAAAAGACCTAGCAGGACCACTTGACACTTCAACCATAGCCTGAGTGCTAGCTTTGTTCCACTAGAGTGGAGAATGGCAACAGTAATCCCCTTACACAAAGAGGGTCCATTGATCGACCCTGGGAACTATAGACCCATAAGCCTAACCAGCCTTATGCACAAGGCCATGGAAAGAATCATCATGGACCTTATCAACAAGTACATAGGTGACCTTCAAACTCTTGACCCAACCCAGTTTGGCTTTATTAAATGTAGGTCTTGCTTATTAAACCCAGAGAACTTCTATGAGAATGTCACCAAAAGCCCTGGATGAGGGCAAAGCAGTGCATACTACCTACCTTGACTTAGCCAAGGCCCTCAACACAATCTCCCACTCAGGTATCATTGAGAAACTCTCCCACCTGGGGATTAACCCATACATCACTAGATGAGTAGCGAACCATCTCACTGATAGAATGCATACTGTCAAAGTTGGAGTTTTCACCTCTACCAGTAGATCAGTTACCAGTGATGTACCACAGGGATTTGTGCTGGGCCCTCTACTATTTGGAATCTACTTCTTGGATGTCCAGGTGAATGCAGATGGCCTGTGGCTTAGTAAGTTCGCAGATGACTGCAAACTAGGTGCAGTCATTGAGCCACCCTAATGATGTTAACATATTTCAAAAGGGACTAAAGCGGACTAATGACTGGTACCAGAGTCACAGTCTGAAACTAAATGCAAAACGTGTGTCATTATTCCCTTTGGCAAAGAAATGACCCCTGCAAATTTCATTATAGATAGTACCTTTCTAATCTCAAACACTAATTTATAATTTAAGCTTCAATCACCATGTCTCCACAACAGTAAGGATAGCCTTCTGCATTGCCCATCTAATAAATAAGGGCATCACATCCAAGACTAAGGATGTTGTAACTCCTCTATACTCAACCCTCATTAGACCACTAATCGAGTACAATACTCCCTTTTGCATGTACCTCACCAGACACTTGCAACAACTGGAGAGACCACATGGGTTTCTAACCAAAAAAACTGAGGGCCTCCAAAACATGACCTGCATGTAAAGACTGGAGCCCCTGTCTCTGTAGTCTGTATCCTACAGGCTGCTGAGAGACAACCTATGTCTGGCCTACAGAGTGATCTCCGACCCTGCCCTAATGGAAATGCTGCACATCCACAAATAAAAAGGGACAACAGTCACTCACTCCAGGGATCTCAGCCTAGTCTATGACATAAACAGAACATGTTGGAAAGACAGATATGTCTCCCAGAGATTGAAACCTCCTCTGGAATAAACTCTCACTTCATGTGAAGCAGAGCTCCTCAATGACCCTATTAAAGCATGACCTTGAGAACTGGATGGGAGACCATAAATTCACCCCTGATGTAGCACCTATGTCCATCATGGACACAGGCAGTTGGTGATAATCACTGATTCCCTCTGTTAATAACAACCATCTAACCATGGTCAACTAGCGAACAAGGGTATTAACATGGCTCAGCTTGTTAAGGCCTTAGGGCCATTGGCCTAGTAACCTGTTATGAACCTATGAGCATCATTCAGAGAACATTGTGCACTGTTACCTCATTATCATAATGCCCATGCTACAAGGCCATAAACTGAAAACCCAAGCTACAGAAACAATTAGATTACTGAAACTATAAGATATCGCACTATAGTGAATTATAGGGAAATCTACATTAGACTGGAGTACTGCTAAGGTACACTACATCACAGGGATAACTACCACACAGTTATCACACCATGCTATTTTTTGTCTACTGATACTGGGATGGTCATGGCAGGGACATGGCAAACTGTGTTTGGGTGGGAGACATATACAGTTAGGGTACAGTGAGCAGGCAGAAAATGTTGCAGTGCTTAGGGAGAGGGGGGGGGGGCTCATTCAAATAACAAGGTCAGTGGAGCAGGCAGAAGAGTCATTATTCCCTCTGATGAGAGAACATTCATCCATGCCTCACTGTACAAGCAGGATAGGCTGTAATACTTTAGGGGACAACTGAGCAGATGAGGTAAGAAAGCTGACATGCCTGCAGAGGCTGGGAATCCAGGATCAGAAACAGGAGGCTAATATGTGTACTTACATGGCACTGAATGCTGGCCTTGCAATTCTTTAGGCAAAAGCTTTGCTATAGGAATGGCAGCAAGGGCCACTGTAGTTGTTTGCATGCTACATATAACACAGTGTGGCACAATGTCACATCTGTTATGTCATAACATTACACAAAATTGTACCTACCATAGGAGCGAGGAAGTAGGCAATGGGTATTGTGCAACATGGATAGTTCTGCATACACAAATACTGATCCATGTGAGTTCCCAGAGCTGTACTGGAGCAGTCATCATGTTGAAAGAACAACAGCACACTGAGCAATTTACACTTCAGGTGACAGGTGTTCTGCTGCTGAACCAATAGACTTTTGACAGGTGTAGCAAGAAAATTCTGTTGGCAGACACAATTCTGCCATCCACAGGTGCAGGGGGTAACTGACCTGATTTTGCATTCAAGGAACAAGGTACAAGAGATGGATTATACCAAATCTGCCCCCACCCCATCAGGTCACAGAGACAAATAATTACTAATAAGACTCAGGGTGATACCAACAGTACATTGTGATTCCAGAAGGTAGTCCGGATGTGGGACTGGACTGGGCAGGAGTACCTGAATGTCTACTGGGGATGCCAACACTAATCATGTAGAAGATTGGCAGTTCATTCACTTTGGGTCTGCAGACTTCACTAGGTGCTTAGCTGTTAACCAGGAACATCAGGATTTCATCTCCAAATACCTGCAGTATAGCTATTGATTGCCCATGTGTCTGTAGTGGGAGTGCCGGGTATGTTGTGTGACTTGCAATGGCAAGCTAACATTGGTGAGCACTTCTGAATGATATACTCATCTATACCATATTGCATTTCTGTCATCCGGGGACTTCAGGATAACAATGAATGCATGTTGTGACAACAGTCACGCATGAGTTCCTAGCCTCTGGCACAGTCTGAGGATACAGTGACATCATTAGCAACACCAACAGTGGAGGGAGCATTCTCCTCCACCACAACTTATGTAATAGCCGAAGAACAGGATTGCCATCCTGCATCACTAATATTAACTGAAGGATGTCTTGTTTGAGTGCATCCCACACATGGCACAAAGACAGTAGAAAGTCTGACAGCATACAGGGTGTGTACATCTTCCAAGGCTGACATACAGGGCACTGAGGAGAGCTGTATGGGTGCCCATCAATTACCTAAGATATGATTTCACATGATATTGATGTTACTCTGGGCCTGAAAAAATAAATGTGCAGGGCTGTGATCCAAGAGCAGATGAATGCTACTCAGACAACTCAGAGTTGCTCTGCATGCTGTGTTGTCTGTACAAAGTCATCCATGGCCGCAGTGATTATTACCAACCATTACAGTGAATGGCAGCACACTTGGTTGCCATTAGTGGATCCCTGAGTTTTCTTGCACATGGCAGACAAAGTAAGGGTAGGGGATGATTGCACAGTGGAGGTGAGCACAACCACTTTACACATGTGGCTAGTCTCCACTGTTACCTCCAACTCTGACCATGACTGCTGACATGGCATGGAAAATACTCATGGGTCCATCACTGTCTTAACATCTGGATGCAGCTGATGACATTGACATGGATGACAGTCATCCGGTTCAACCATTTCCTCTACCCCTGGCATAGCCTGTCACAAGGATGCAGTTTCCATCCATACACCTATGGCCATGGAAAGTCCCATGCATGTGCATGGCATTTGGGCAGATCTACTGTGTGCTCACTCCACACACCACAGTCCTTGTCCTGGGGTTCCATGGTGGCCTACAATCCAATAGACTCCCCCTAAATAACACAAACATCTGTCTGGAATGACTGTACTGACACTCACCAGAGTGCGACAGCCAAACAGCAGAGAACATGTTGCAATTTCACATATGGAGCCCACATGGCCTCCCCTGAAGCACATGCCTTCACATTCTGCATGAGCAACTGGCACACCTGGACAGCACTCCATTCCTGAAAACTCTATGCAATCACATGATGGCATAATCGCTAACAATGCACAGCACTCTATCTATGTATAGGCTTATTAAAGGCACCAACCATGACACTTCTAACTTTACTATTGAACTTCCATATTACAGTGTCCCCTATCCTGTACAAATACTGATGAGTGCAGCCTGCTCACACCCTGACTCAGGTGGGTTAGGTAATGCTCATTGCATAACATGGCCATTCCATGGACTGTACTCCATAGCCTGGGTGTGTAAATGCATGTGTTACTTCTGTTCTATATTTGTCATGTCTTGGTGGAAAACAAAAGTCCAAGAAGTCAACAAAAGAAAGAAGGAGTAGAGGAACAAATTAGAGATAGAAAAGATGAAACAGGTTAAGAAGGAATACTGGTTAGCTAGCAATGAGGCTAAGAGAAGAGTTGCAATAAAGAACAAGGCATCAGAGGCATTCTACCAACTTCTGGAAAGTGACTCTGAAGAAGGCACCAAGAAACTCTAACAACTTGCAAGGAACTCTTTATAAGGGATAACCAAAAAAACACAATGGCACACTGAAGTCCAATCCCAGATAAAAAACTGCCACACAATAAAGCCCGAAGGTCGCTCACTTTATTAAACCACACTAGCACTCAAAATGTACCCAGCGTTTACGTCTTAAACATATAAAGACTTCTTCAGATGTAAAAATTCAAAGCAAGCGATTTTTCTTATATACCCCTCCCTCTTTAAAATCATCCAATAAGAACTTTAATATCCTTACTTAAAAACTTAAAAATTACAAAATATATGTGTATTAAACCTAATACCATATACTAATAACAAACTATAAAAAATATATAAATGTATTATCTAGGGTCTCCTCCTCCATTCCCATCTAGTGGCCAAAACCAAAATTTACAATTTGGCTGCACTAAACTTTAAATGACTACTTCTTTGGCCCCAGTTTTAAAGCTTAGGGCAGCCAAATTGCAATTTATAATAATGGAGGGGAAGACCCTAAATACTACATTTATATATATATATATATTATAGTTTGTTATTAACTATTGTCATATAGTATATGATGTTTTTTCCAAATGATTTATTTACTTGAATTTTTAGAACATAATATATAGTTTAAAAGGTGACATCAATGGTATTAGGTTTAATACACATATATTTTGTAAGTTTTAAGTTTTTAAGTAAGGATATTAAAGTTCTTATTGGATGATTTTAAAGAGGGAGGGGTATATAAGAAGAATCGCTTGCTTTGAAATTTTACATCTGAAGAAGTCTTTATATGTTTAACACGAAAATGCTGTGTACATTTTGAGCGTTAGTGTGGTTTAATAAAGTGAGAGACCTTCTAGCTTTATTGTGTGGCCGTTTTTTATCTGGGATTGGACTTCAGTGTGCCATTGTGGGGTTTTTTTTTGGTTATTGTTCTTTTGCACACTACCTCTGTTTTGTTTGTGGTTTAGTTTCTTTATAAGAGATGCCAGCAACAACCTGCTCACCAGTCCACCGGACGACAAAGGTAGGTTGAAGGAGCACTTCCAGCAGCTTCTGTAGGAAGCAAACCCCACAGATTTGTGTTCCCCTAGACACAGCCTATGACAAGAGAAGAAGAGGAGCTCACCCTAGAAGTAAGAACAACACTAAGGAAAATAAAGTCGGGGAAAGCAGCAGCTCAGATAAAGTCAAACCAGATATGATAAAGATGTTGAGTGAGATAGGGGAGAAATGGCTCATGAGGGTACTCACAGCAGTATGGAGAGAAAGGCATATCCCCAGGTGACTGGGGAATAAGCATACTAGTCTCAGTGTACAAGAACAAAGAGGACATTCACAACTGTGGGCAGTGCAGAGGTATCAAACTCCTGTCACACTGCATGACATTTCTGGTGATTGATAAATGAAAACACAGAGTAGTAGAAGGATACATGGGAGATAAGCAGTTCGAATTCAAATCTAGAATCAGATAATTGAGAAGAAGCTAGGGATAAGGAAAGAGCCCACATGAGCATTCTTAGACTTAGAGAAACCATATGACATGATCACAAGCAAGCTGATTGGTACAGTCCAGTGGTGGTCTGAAGTGCCAGAAACACTGGTAGAATTAGTGCAGTGCCAATGGAAGTGTAAACAGTGTTTGGACTCAGAGAGGGGGTCACAGTGGGAGTGGATGTGCATCAGAGTCCATCTCTCTGCCCACTGCTGTTCATACTAGTGATGAACTACATTACTAAACAGATTGGAGTGGACAAATCAACAAAGTTACTGTATGCAGATGATGTGGCATTACAGGCAAACTCTGCGCAAGAACTTCAGTGAAAGATAGGGTAATGGAATGTAAAACTGAAGGCACATGGGATGGATCTAAGCACAGATAAGACAGTTCTAATCCCCAATGGGGGAAAGCAGAAGAAACTGAGAACTGAGATAGAAGGGAAAATTGTGCAACAAGTTAACAGCATCAATTATATGGTAGGGTTGGTTGACGAGAAGAAAAGTCTGAATAAGTAGGTCAAAGCTAAAATCACAGGAGCTGCAGCCAACTGGCACAAAGTGTTAGGGGTAGTGTATGACAGAAGAATGCCAACAAAGCTGGAAAGTTATGTGTTCAAAATGATTGTGCAGACAGTAATGTTGTATGGTACAAAATCTTAGGCAGTAAAGGCAGAGCAGTTGAGGAAACTAGAGGTGATGGAGATGAAGTGCCTAAGACAGGTGGTAGGATGCACACTGTGGGACAGATAAAGACATGAGGACATAAGCACAGAAGACAAGGCAACTCCAATTGCACAGAAAGTAAAAAAAAAAACAGACATTGATGGTTCAGGCACATGTACAGAAAAGCAGAGGATTATCTGATGAAGAAACTTTGGAACACATAGGAAGAATGCAAGAGGAAATGAGGGCATCCAGCAAAGGGGTGGGTTGATTGTGTGAGAGAAGACATGCAACTGTCAGGCATAACTATTGAAGAAGGTAAGAGAGTGGCACTGGAGAGTGAGAGACAGAGAGAGACATGATACCATGATCTCATGTAGCAAACGAGGAAAAAGGGGGTTGAGGAGGATGATGATAATTGTGGTCCCTAGCTATAAACCAGACAGCATCTCTTAACCAGTGCCTTGAATTATTGTGCCTGCTTTGCATGAGACCTCTATGCAGCTGTGTCATCTTCTGACTCCTCAGCTGCTTCCTCTTTCACTGCTGGTGCCCCAGTGTTGGCCAAGGCTATGGTCTCTCCTCGTTGTAACTGTTTACAAGGCACTGTGTTGGATAACAGGTCATTCACCACAAGTACCTTGCTGAAGGACTTGTGAGCATTCTGCACTGCAGGGCATGGCTAAATTTATCCTATACAGCCAATGCCAGACTACAGCACTCTGAATGCATTTATTAATGTTGCATGTTTGTGCAAGCACAATGTTGTATGTCTTGTTCACGTCTGTCTGGGTGTTGTGGTGTGAGAAAATAGCCATGGCTCCATTCCATCAGTGGCATCACCTGTAACACACAACATAACAAACTGTTATGAGCAGTTTGCTATGTACTTACCAGCTAAATGACCCTGTGGGCAGACATTCTACATGAAACACTGGTAGACGTCACATATGTGCCTGATGTGGTAGTCATAGGAATTACCTGGATGGCACACAGGCACATTATACACAATACATTGTGTGTTACACACCACTTGGTGTTTGATGGACTGGAAACCCTCTGGTTAGTATACCAGATGCCATGTGAACCTGGCAGGGCCTTGCTGGCAATATGTGTGCAGCCAATGGCCCCAAGACCTCAGAGAAATGATCCATGTCACAGAATGCTCACATGGTGATGGTGGCAGTGGTCATTCTCTCCTCTCTGTCCATGCAATCTACATCTGTTCCTCAATATGCATCAGTACCACATCTAGGAAATGGCTGAAGATTAGCAAGCCAAGTGGCAGTGAAACTCTTAGTGTGTCTTCACTTGAATGCTGGAAGGTGTCTCTAACAAGAAGGGTAACATAGCACAAGCTATTTTGTCAGCTGGGATAGGCATTCCATGCATCCCTCTTAATCACATGTGAGGATATCACCAGTTAACCAGCTCGTGTATGGTGTATCCGTCTACTCAAGGAGGTAATGTTATGCCAGCCACTGGTAAACCCTTCTGTGATGTGGATGGCAGTGCCATGCAACATCATGGACATTGACTTCCAAAGTAGCTAGTAACAAATTTTGAGGGGCTAAAGTAGAATCCATACTGAGACAGGCTAGCACACAGGACTCTGCTTGTTGCAGCTCATCTCTGTATATTTATAGATTTTTTAATCATACAACCATGTCATTGTCTTTTGCATATGCAGAAGAGTCCAATTGCGTGTCTCTATTCATTTGCATGCAATTATTCAGTCATTTGCAAGTGATACATAAAATGAATTTTCCAATATATATTTTTTATTGTTAAGATGTTTAAAGAAAAAACATATTAATATGGATATGCAGATTTGTTTACACATAAAGTAACAATTCAAATAATAACTTATCTCTTGATAATAGATACATATGCCTGAAATAAAAGTGAGAATTTTATTAATATTATCCAAATTTTGAAAGGAAAACAGATGTGTATTAAATTATTTAAAAAAATCTTATTAAATAACTTTATGTTCTCTTAGCATATAGACATGGAATTTTCAGTTGTAGCACTATCATACTATGAGTGTCTCTGAATCAGACTCTCCCTACATGCCACTGTTCTGCTATTTCCCACTAAGCAATGAATTGATTGAATATCCCTAAAAGTTATGTTCACTAGACAGCTCATGCAGTTCCATATCTAAGTAAAATGAATGGTAAACAGTAATATTTAAAAAGAAAGAAACAAAGAAACAAAAATGCTTAAATGGGGGTGTGTTATGTGTGCTACATGCAATATCATGCACTGTATACTTAATCAGCATTTATTTTCACTATATGGAGTAAATTAAAATCATGAAGCAGATAAGAATAAATCTGCTCTGATGTTCCACAATTTAGCCAGAACTTTCTGTTTGAGAGGGATAAAATTCTTGAGTATGGCCAAGGTGAGACAGATTTGGTGAGCGGTTTGTGCAGCTGATGAAATTGGCAGAGGAGTATCGCTGGACCATCCTGGTGAGAATGGACTGGAGGATCATGAAAATAAACTGCAACAATCCATCAGATGAGGGCAGCATTGCAAAGAACATACTGAAGATGGGCTGTCAGCTCACCAGTGCAGCCTTTGGTGGTATCTTCAATAACTAGCAAACAGGAGTGTGCATTTTCAAGAGAAAAAGTATAGTGAGTCCTTTTTTGTGACAATGTGTAACTCATCTACCTACTCAGGGGTAGGAATAGGACTGTAGTAAAACAATGCCCTCAGGTTCAAGAATACTAGATAAAGTACAAGCAGACTTCATGGCTGTATGTATAGTAGTTCTACTGGATGCCTGCTGTCTTATACAGAACTACTGTGTAACCCTTGTGTGGAGAAATGAGTGAGCTGACTCTAATCTGGATGATTTGATGGTCAGCAGTTATTGGGGCAAAATGACCTGAAAAATGTCTGACACAGATTAATTGAGTCAGGTAAGATAAAACCAAATAAAGTGAAAGTACCAGTTAAGTCAGTCAGTTCTCACAATGAAAATGTTTTGTTTCCAAATGGCAGTGCCAGTGATTTTTGACTGAGACTTCTTGCTGCTTATGTAGATCACACCTCATGAATCAGTCCAACCGTACAGTACAAGCTAAGCATGCAGGGCATTGACAACACTTAAATTACACAGAAAAAATGTACAAAACAATAACATGAGTGTTTGTGTGGATGACAAATTTTAACTAGGAGAGCTATTAGTCTTAAAGTTAAGCATTTACTTTAAAGTGGACACATGGCTAACATTGATACTTGATATACAGACGCTATCTGACCCCTGTTTTAGATATAAGATCCCTAGTCCCCAGTATTTCCTCATCATCAGTAAAGGTGCAGTCTCCATAAAATAAAGCAGAACAGCAAAAGACAACATTGGGAGGACAATATGTGAACACAATCATTTTTGGCAAACATTTTCAAGAAGGATGAAGCATCAGACTTTGACATGAGTCTGTTCTGAAGGACTCATTTCAGAAAAAAATTGGTTCCTCCAGATATTTAGATCTGGATTGACAGCTATTTGTCTGTAAGTTAGTAATTACTTCAATAGCAAAGAAGGAATGGTGAGCCAACTGAAAGAGATCCTGCCTTGATGAACTCTTTTTTTTTAGTCTGCGTTATACGCTGATAAGCTAGAATTCCAGACTGGTCACTAAATGATCTCCAATTTATCACTATATGTTTTACGGCAGTCACTGCATACTCCCCACATACGAGGTTGCCACTGGCAGAGTAATGAAAAAGCTAAGAGAGGAAGGATTGAATTTGCTGTACACTGTGGGACATTTTCAACTTAACTGTTTTATGTGTGTCTTGGTGCTACCCCAGCAATAGTGAGCAGTAGTTTATTTCAATGCATTTCAGCTGATGTTGTCAGTACAAATAGGCAGAAACATAGCAAGAGCAGTGTGAGAGGACTGTCTGGCCTGAGGAGAAGCTGTTAGAGGGCACAGTCTGCATTGTCAAAGAGGTAACAATCAGTCCCTGCAAGGAGTACATTTAATTATTTAAACAACCATGATTATGATAGCAGTTGCTTACATGTCATTCAGAAAATGGTGATACTACTGTAATTATACATGACTGTCACTATAACTACTGTAATTATACATGACTGGCACTATATAATAGTTCCCAGCTGGAACTTTGCATGAAAGGCTGCAAGCAGAAATGAGATCACAGAAGTTTAAATAACATTGAGTTAGGTAGTGGTGCATGTGTGTTGGGATTGAGCTATAACAAGAAGGTAGGATATTTATGTTACAGTTAGGTGTTTGAAACAAGCCAACAAAGAGCCATTATGACTCTACGTAACAGCTCTTTGCCTATGTATCTGGAGATCTGGTACAGTAAAGAACTGTTATGCAGTGCATTTTTGTCATCATCTTTGCTTAACTAACATTTTTGGTCTTATTTCTGCTTGAAACCCTCCTTTTTTGGCTCTTAATTTGGTTGAGGAAGGGGGTGCCATTGAGAGCATTGCCCAGGTCATCAACTACAAACAAATGTTAGAAGTATAGTTGTCCTCGTCTGTGGAAGCCTTTGAGAGTGTAGCTTTTGCATACTTGAATTTTTGCATCAGATTAAATACTAGAAAGTGTTAGCAAAAACTATATCATACCAGGTACATCAGTTCTAATTATGAAAACTCACCATCTAGTTTGAACAGATCCTGTTCTGATGTTATTGCCATTATGTATCTGTATGCAAGTGCATGACAACAAATAAATCAATGGATAGATAAGTAGACAGATGGATAGAATGATAGAACCAGGTAGGTAGACAGGCAGACATACAGAAAGACAGGCAGACAGATAGACAGACAGATATGTAGATAGATGTGCCCAATTATAATGCTTAAAATGTGTGAGTTCGGTTGGTAACCTGGTATAGAATGGGTTAAGTCAGCAGTTATACGAATTTTGTAAAACTGGTACTTGAAATGTATTCCCAAAACAGTGGAACTGGCAAAATATGCACACTTGAGTGCCTGCAGACTGCAAGAAAGGAAAATAAGCCAATTATAATCATGTCTCTGAAGTAATTTAGCTCTCCCACTTCTGAGCTGGATTTCCTTTCCTTACACAGTAACATTGTGTTAACTGAGAGCTCTGTAGTTGCAATACAAATAAATAGTCATGTTAATAATAGAATACCACACAGTCAAGACCTGACCCACTCAGTGGTATAAGGTTTTAATGTTTATACCAGACTGTATGTCCATACACCATTTTCCATGCTCATGAATTACAAACTCTCAACGTTGTACAGTATATCGTTTCAACATGTCTTCAGGAAATTAACATGTCATTCAAATGTTGATTTTCCATAATTCTGTCTATACACTAGAGCACAATCCTATGTCCAGTATCACTTAATGCATTCTCATATTGTTTTTCATTCCAGCATATTAATTTATTTCATTTTTAATAAATTTAAATTCCAGACCTCTGATATTTTACTCTGCTAATTCAGTGCTGTAACTGTCTTTGTGAAGTGGCAGAAATAGTCCACAGTGTAAAGTATACATTATAACACACTACTGACTTTGTAAAACTAACCACAACAACACTGAGATGCATTTAGAAATTTCATTCATTTGTGTTGTATCAAATACCAAACAATAACAAAAGGAAAATAACAGATTACAGAAACTAATGCATGTGATTCTCTTGAGATGCATGTATAGCTAAATTCAAAGAAACTAAATTTAACAATTTACGTAATACATAGAACAATGTGATTATCTTCTAAAACTAGGGAAAAGGCAAGCTTGTTAAGTATGTTTGTGACATCATAAAAGTAATTCACACCACTGTTATTGCTCTAGTCTTGCACTCTAGAACAGCTGTGGGAAGCATCTAGAACTTTAACACATCAAACAGTTGTGTGAATTAAGTGTTTAGCATGTATTTAAAGCTCTTTGTGTTTTCCACTCCTCTTACCGCTGTCATGCGGTGGCCTGACTCAGTGTGGTAGCACTAATCGTGTTCTTGCTTTCAAAACTGTAAAAAACTTGTTATTTTGACACCTTTTTCTGTTGTAGTACATGGGAGGAGGGTAATTTTCACCCACTACAAAGAATTATGATTGGGTCTTTCCAACCGTAATCCTGCTTGTTTTATGTTCTCAAGATTTACCTCTTGAGCTTCACTTTTGATGTGAATTTCTTGCCGTCTATGTCTCAAATATGTAACAAGCATTGTTATGTTAGGAGACCCAGTCATACTCCTCTGTTGCTCTAAAAAGTAAAAAAAAAAGAAGAAGAGCGAAAAATTTGCAAAAGATACACAGGCTGATTTCAGAAAAGCATTTGAGGTTGGTTTTGCTCATTCCTGCTACCTCTGGTTCGTCAGTATCACAATCAGCAAAACCAACCTTGAATGCTTTTCTGAAATCAGTTTGTCTGTGTATCTTTTGCAAAGTCTTCACTCTTCTTAGATATTTTTTTAATTTTTAGAGTGACTCAATAAAAATCATTCTTTGTAAAAAAAAAATGCATTTATATTTTTATTTATTCCTTTTTAGTTTTTATGCGTGTGTGTGTGTGTGTGTGTGTGTGTGTGTGTGTGTGTGTGTGTGTGTGTAGAGGAAATGATGTAGGGAGATGTGAGTGTGTGTGTGTGTGTGTGTGTGTGTGTGTGTGTGTGTGTGTGTGTGTGTGTGTGTGTGTGTGTGTGTGTGTGTGTGTGTGTGTGTGTGTGTGTGTGTCTTGTGCATGAGTGTGTGTGTGTGTGTGTGTGTGTGTGTGTGTGTGTGTGTGTGTGCATGTGCATGTTTGTAGTCCTGCTCTGTGCCACTGTGGTTCTGTCACATCTTTCTGAGTTGTGCCCTTCACCAACTAGAACGTTGGCATTTTTTCCGCTGTCTCGCGAGAGAGTGACAGAACAACAGAAAGACAGAGCCACAAAGCCAATTTCAGCATTCGGATGGAATTTTGTCCGACTCAGGAGATTTGCTATTAAGCAATCTTCTTAGCTGTTCTACAACTTCCTCCACTGTTACTCAGCAAATTAACTTTTCTTGCCTGGAGTCATCAACCTTGGTAAATGAAAATGCCAAAAAAAAAAAATCCTGGATCTGGTAGTCCACCAATCTACCTTGTTTTCTTTATTATTGCTGCAATTATCCCGAAAAAACTCCAGTATCTTTTTTGGCCATCTGTGTATCACTTCTGATCTTGGGTCTTTTAACTCACGGGCCAATCTATGCCTAAGCTTATCTCAAAATTATTGCCTAAATGTTTTGGTGCCTTGGTCAAACTGCCCAAAAATATTTCTGTTTTGATTTTATTTTGAACTGTCTCTCCCCTTCTAATACTACTCCTGCTTCTTACTGTGCCCTAATTATGTCCACTTCTATCCCCTCTTCTTTTCTACATTTCACTCACCCACCCTTGCCATTCACTCAGAACTCTAAAGTTTTTTTGTCTTTTTGGTTTGTGTAGGTGTTTAATTTTAATTACCAGGCCTGCTGCCTTCTTTCCCATCTTGCTGTAATATCTTTATGCGTACCTTTTCCAGTACTGTTCTCTAGTACTGTGTTTGTCTACCCACCAAATGTCAAATTATTTCACCCTACTATAGTGAGTTGGAAATCTCAATTGTTTATTGACTTTTCAGGTAGATACACACACGTTTATCACAGAGGTGTAAACAGAAATAACTATTTGCCAAGACAACCCCAGTAGCAGTCTTATACTTCCTTTCCCTTGATACATTGATCCTGCCAATTCTTGAACAAAATCCTATTGCTTTAGGAAAATATGTGTAGGGGACCTTGTCTCAACATGTCACTCAGGCAGCAATTTCCATCCTTGCTAAGAGATATCTCTCCATACTAGGCACTTTCAGACTTTTAGTGCTTCCCTAAATATCTCCATATTGAGAAAATAATTTGAAATCCCCACCCCATAGTATTATGTCTTAACCAGGTTTAGTAAAGAGGCACACAAACCCTTCAGGTCTTGATAGGTGGATTCAGGTGGTCTATTCATACTTATTAAAGTGAGAAGACCCTCTGTCCTCACCTTTCCAGTGACATATCTTCCCATATCATCTCCAAGTGTTACGACTATTGTATATCTAACATTAACTTAATATTCCAACTCCTGGTTTCCCTTCCTAGAGCCACTATTACCTCAGAGTATCTGAACTTAGTTAACTTGTTACATTCAATGGCTGTTAGGTGAGCTTTCTATAGAAATATTACTTGAGGGGATTCGTTTCTGACCTATCGCATTTTGTCATGATAAAGTTGTGTGTGTGTGTGTGTGTGTGTGTGTGTGTGTGTGTGTGTGTGTGTGTGTGTGTGTGTGTGTGTGTGTATGTGTGTGTGTGTGCACACAAGTCTGTATTAACGAGCCAGCATAGTATGTTTGGCCCATAAGATCCATTTCCTGGACACTGTAACAACTCTAGCATGCTGATATCAATTGAAACATGCCTAAGTATATGTTACATTTTTTTTTAATTTGCACTTACTTAAGCTTCTTTCTAAGTTTACTTTATAGTTAAATGAATTCCATGAATAGCATTACCTGAATTTTATAAGGATAACAAATAAATGCAGTACCACATATAATGTTTTGTCACAGTAAAGTGTGTGCATGTGCGCGCGCGCATGTGTGTGTGTGTGTGTGTGTGTGTGTGTGTGTGTGTGTGTGTGTGTGTGTGTGTGTGTGTGTGTGTGTGTGTGTGTGTGTGTGTGTGTGTGTGTGTGTGTGTGCGCGTGCATCTTGTTAATGACAGAGGGGCAATATTTCACTTAAAGAGTATATTATAAATGTTGTCTCTCTGTCATTATTAGAAAGCTTTTTATTGAAGTTGGCTTTGTGAGATAGAACCACATAAAGACAGAGAGACAGAACCACAAAGCCATCTTAATAAAAAACATTCTAATAAAAGAAAAGGTTAAATATCTCAGATAACAAAAAGACAAACAGCAATGCACAGACTGTTTACAAAAATCTGATCAAAAATTAAAATAGGAAAATTAACATATAAAATAGCCACACACATTTACAACCAGTGCTACCCAGCAGGAAGGTATATGAACAATTCTTATACAGATACCCATCTGCAGAATGAAATTACCCCATAGAATTATGTGTAACTATAATACTGCATACACTCTGACTGACACACACACACACACACACACACACACACACACACACACACACACACACACACACACACACACACACACACACTCACATACACAATGCAAACAAACAAAACCATGCAACAACAACAGCAAACGTTTTACTTGACAGGTACTTCCAGAGAGACATTTCCTCTAACAATAGGTATCAGTACCAAATGGCCATTTAAGTTCACATTGTAGCATGAACACAGGAATCAGACAGCCATCAATCTTAAAGAGAAGGCAAAAATTGGTAAAAAGAGAAGATGGATCCAATCCAGAGATAGTTTTATGAAAAAACACATAAGGTGCTCTCCACAGACATACTGTAGACTATGCCAATAAAAACCAACAATAACCAGAAGAAAATACCAAATACTGAAAGCACTTCTGAAAACTAAACTGGAGCGAGAAAAGAAAAAACTACCACTCGAATAAAATAAAGTCAAACTCTCTGATGTGTTAATAAGCTTTTGTTCCTTTAATGTGCTGGAACTTCTTCAGAATGAGTACAAATTCAAAAAACTGTAACATTAACAGTCACAAAATGTCAACCTCCTTAGAACCTAATGACACAAATGATGGACAGAGTACAGTAAAAGTGGTTGGGTAAGAATATAAAATTACACAATATAAGCATGTAGAACACATATATAGAAGCCATCTCAAACTCATTTAAACCTGGGTAGAATTCAGCATTGAGTCTCAGTTGCCACTTCAGTTCAAGCAACTGTGAAAGGAGCAGCTAGAAATGAATCGTTCCTTAGACTTAAGTTAGCAGTTCTTCTGTTTTGGCTACTACCAGTTCTTGTTTATCCACTAGCCAAGATGCATACCCAGCCTCTAAAGGTTCTCCAGCTACTGGTGTTTCATCAGTATTTAATTTGTCTGACAAAATTCTTAATGTAGACCATTTAAGTGTTCTTACTAAAGGGTTTACTTTCATTCCATCTAAAAGAGCTATTCTGTTTGATTTATTGTTAGAACTGAGTCTGTTTATTCGTAAAGTGAATTTAAAAGTTATTTTTAATGATAATGACAATGAAACCGGTGGTGTGTTCTCTCAGTCTTCTGCTGTTTCCAGTTCCCCAGTAGTTCACAGAAACAGGTTAGATGTGTATGCTTTGAAAAAGAAAAGTTTATTTAACCCTCCTTTGCATAACACCTTATCTTCCTTTTTAAGGGTTTGCGACACTGATTTCAGGAAAGTTCTTAGTGCACATAATTCACACAAGTGGTTTAATCTTAGTGCCTCTGAGAAATTTGCCCTTCATGATCTTTTTAAAGACAACAATCTCATAATAATGAAAGCAGACAAGGGCACTGGCATTGTACTCATGCAGCAACTTAAATACATTGACAAAATTGAAGCCACCTTAAAAGACGATGATTTCTATGAACAGGTTTCTATTGACTTAGTTTATAAGCAGTTTGCCTACATTGACAGTGTTCTTAATACTTTAAAGAGTAATCACCTTATAACCTCTGAAGAATTTTTGTTCATGAACACCCCCAACCCCAGTCTGGCAAAGTTATTTGGGATCCCCTAAGTTCATAAAAATGTGTTAGACTCACCCTTCAGACTGATGGTGTTTAACAAGTGCACCAAAACTGAAAGCATCTCACAATACATAAATTACATTTTGAATCCTATTGCTCAAGCCACCCCGTTTTGCATGAGGGACTCATGGGACTTTCTGAATGAACTGTTTTTAGCAGACTTAGATTTTTCCAACAGCATTTTGGTTACTTTAGATGTAGTTGCTCTATACACCAGTATACCTCACAGTGAAGGTCTTAACTACATTAAACACTTTCTTTATACGTTTGCCAAGTTCTCGAAGAAGAAAATAAGACACCCTTTACCAACTTATGGCCTTAGTTTTACAGAATCATTTTTTTCATTTCAACAAGGTAATTTACAGACAAGTACATGGTGTGGCTATGGGTTCTAAAATGGCCCCAGCTTTTGCTAATCTGGTTTTGAGTGAATGGGAACTAGCCACTTTTATACATCTGCTGGGTTATCACCTCACCCAGCTATACAAATGTTATACTGACGATATCTTTTTTGTGTGGAATGGGACTGAACAGCAACAATTTCTTTTGTACAGTCCTTGTCCGAGAGTACTGTTTTTGTACAATTTGTCATAGCTAACAAAGGCTCTTCAGTTTCTTTCTTAGACACCACCCTTTCCATTAATAAAAACACAGGGAAGATTTCTTCCACTATTTTCAGAAAAGACACTTTTTGTAACAATTATTTGGATTTTAACAGTCAACATCCACACTTCATGAAGAAAAATGTAGTTAACAGTCAATTCATTAGATTATCCAGACTAATTAGTGAAGATAATGTTTTTGAATTAGAGTCTGACAAGTTAATTTCTTTGTTTGAAGAGAAGCATTACCCTGAAGTCTTACTGCACAATATTATAAATAAAATTAGAATCTCTAGGGTCACTAATTTAAACCTATCTTAAAATATGGGTTCACTGCTTCTTCTAGTACTCTTACAGAAGATGACTGCACTCTGAGTTTTGGTCTTCCTATATGTAGAGATTTAAAAGCCATCAGAGATGTCATCACAGACAACTGGAAAATTATTCAGTGACAGCAATATTAAGGATTTAGTATGGGGCACATCCTAATTTCACTTTTAAAAGAACTAAAACTCTTAGATCATTTTTTGAAAATAAAGACCAGCCTTTTTTATTGTCTTGTCAAGATAGTAGTTCCACCCCTAAAGAAATGACAGTTGTGGCCATTGAGTTTGCTGTGATTTTATTCTCAGAGGTGACTCCTATTTTTTTTAAACATTGCAATGTTAAAATTAATTTTGTTAAAAGTCTTAATTGCAGCAGTTCCTTGGAGATCTTTGCTGCAATTTGCTCCACATGCCATTGTTTTTATGTTGGCAAGACTATAAGAAACTTAAGTGACAGATTTAAAGAACATAATGCAGCCATCAGACACAAAGACATGACAAATGCACTTGGCAAATATAGCTGTAAGTGCTCTGATTTCTCTAAGTTTTGTTCCTTGTTTTAGAACAAGTTTCTGACTTTTTTGGTGATTTTGATAAACTTTTACAGTTGCTTGAACTGAAGTGGCAACTGAGACTAAATGCTGAATTCTTCCCAGGTTTAAACAAATTTTTAAATCTTAAATGTGCACTGAGATGGCTTCTATAGTGTTCTACATGCTTATATTGTGTAATTTTATATTCTTACCCATCCACTTTTACTGTAATCTGTCCATCATTTATGTCATTAGGTTCTAAGGAGGTTCTATTGGACATTGCAACTGTTAATGTTACAGTTTTTTTGAATTTTGGCTCATTCTGAAGAAGTTCCAACACATTAAAGGAACAAAAGCTTATTAACACATCAGAGGGTTTGAACTGATTTTATTTGAATGGTAGTTTTTTCTTTTTTCGCTCCAGTTTAGTTTTCAGAAGTGTTTTCAGTGTACTGTAGACTATTGTATCTTTCTGAGCAGGAGCAGGAAAACTGCTGGCCTACAACCTAGGGGTGTAGGAAGCCAGCTAATTTTGTAGCCAGCAAATAGCAGTCAGACACATGAGTGCATCATAGGCATACCTCTAAATCACTTGGCACAAGAAATCTAGACAAAGCAAAAAATAATGGAGTATAAAGCCCAAAATAAAAACAGGGACAACATTTAAATATTGCTCTAATATACTTAGAAATTTGCTAGAATAAATGCGTTTATGTTAGTACACATTTTCTGAAGAATATGAAGTCTGAATCTCAAACGTCTGCCATTATTTAGTAACTTCAATCCTCAATGAATTGCAAGAAAACTAGTAAATATTATGAGAAGCAGACTAAAAATATGAGGCAAAAATCTAGAAATTCTGTGAAAATCTGGACAGTTGAGAGGTATGATGGTAGTACCTGGCAGGAAAGAGGATAAGAAAATTTAAGAGGGTACCCATGTCTGGGCAAACAAAATAATGCCACATTAGAGGCACAAAAAGCATAGCAAAGACCAGATAATACTTATGAAGTATGGTCACTTACAAATGCCATGGCACATGCTAGCTACCATGGCCCTGGGTGTATGGTTGTCATAAACAGGATAGGTCTCCAAAGTCATAAAACATATGGAGGTCAGCAACAAGATAGTATGACAGATGACACATGGCAATCAACAATATTATTATCTTGTTAGATGGGGTCTTTGCATAAGAAGGCAGAAAGAAATTTTCAAAATAGGAGAACACATGCATCATGGATTTAATACATTTAAGATGTGGCAGCCTAAGTAACTGGATCAGTATATGGATCATGGATCCCACACTCTCAACATTATTATCAAGGAGCATAACTTTCAAGTACCAAAACACATGTAATCAGTACACCAAATAAAGGAAAGGTAAGAAATCTCCAGAAACAGATTTCATTCGTATACATAAAACATTTGACTAATGTCAATATAGCAAAGGAAACATCCCCCCATTTATGGTTAATTATTTTATAGTAGGAAATGCTGAAAAAATGGCAAAAATTTTGCAAAAAGAGAAACAAGTGCAGGAGGTCAAAACGATCTGCATCTGAGATAGTCCTCCATAGATGAAAAAAAAATCCACATTTTCACTCTCTCCCCACATGTGACATGGATTCAGTTCATGGGTCCATTTTTGCCTTCAGATTTTTCATGCTCAACAAGAAATTTCAGGCAGCCAGCCCCCAGACAGTTCATTTGCCCGTGTGACAGTGCATAAAAATAAAAACAAACAAACCAAAAAAAAAAAAAACCCTCGTGTATAAAAACCAGTAGGTGGGGGGGTTTGACCCTCACAACCCCCTAACTATATACTACTGTGGGGGAAAACCATTATTACTTTTATGATACTTTTCTTTTTTATGGGAAAATGAACTGTCAGGCAAAATGAACTGTCAATTGACTGGTTGCCCAAAAAAGGCAAATTGGGGCAAATGAACTGTCAAGGTAACTGTTATGAACAGTGTGTAAGTAGTTCAACCATATACAAAATTAGAAATAGAGCTAAAATACATGGATATTGCTGTAACAAATTACATGGATAGGGAGTAACATAGGTATGGACCCAGGTGGGACATACTCATACAGTGCCAGTTATATAATTATATATAGTACAGAAAGTCCAAACTGCAGCACGAGCAAATAAATGCTACTATAATGGCATCCATTATATGCTAAACTTCTGAAAATGTCAGAAGAAAATGTCAAGCCTTCCAAAATGTGTAAAAGCACATACGTTATATGTTAATACATAATTATATAATTGTATGTTACACAGTAACATGCTGTACAATAGAACGTGCTGAATTGCCACACCATGGCTACTACAGCAACACAAAGAACCATATGTGCAAAGTCAAACACTTAGTTGAGATGCTCAGAAAAATGGCATGTGCTACACAACACAGAAAATGCATTACACAGGCATATTATTACTGTAAAAGTAGACACACATGGCACGCAACAAACATTGCAGCACGTTATTTCATTAAAAACTAATTACACACAAGGTGGGGGTGCTTTATTTCATTAAGAACTAATTACACATAAGGTGGTTTGTACTGCATATACCTAGGATCTGGGGAGTGCATCACATAATGCCTACAAGTTGTACCATCATGCTCCACACCATATATGCATACAGATACACAAACAGTATGTGAGTCTTATAATCTGTACCCTTAGTAAGCAAATTACTACTGTTCACAGCATATGTAAAATGAGTTATTTAACCACTATAAACAACCAGGGCAAAAGCTAATGGTGTCCTTATGTATGGATATCAAGGGGTATAAACGAGTGTGAGGAGGAGGCCACAACAGAGAAAGAAATGAGGAAATAAAAGTGTGAAGGGGTGCAGAAACACCAACACAACGCATGTGGTCATAAGAATGTGTGGGGACATAAGCTACATACATAATGGTGGACGTTTTTCATATAGTATTATTCACAATCATTTCAAGGGTTGTGAATATAAGCATCTGAGACATCAATGCCTGGGATGGAAAACATGAATGGGTGCTTCTAATGCACAAAGAAGCAGACAGATTAGATACCATGAACACATAAGGATAGTAGCAATACAGGAGTGGATACGACAGTGGCAGCATATGCACAAGTACAGGACAGACCTGAGGTAATTAGGCAGACTGTATCATACAGGCTACAATTAACAACATGAAAGAAGGAATATAGTAGGTGGCTGATGGGGTGAATGCCAGCAGTGCCTATTCATGAGTCCATGGTAGCTGCTTCCAAAGATGACTTGCTGCTTTGTCATTACAGTGTCCTAAGAAACATGTCCAGATGTCACAGTCATAAGAGTCAATTAGAACTTAGTGAATCTGAAGCAGAGAATGGAACACCTCATGTAGACTTGAGAACAGGTCTGCAGTCATGGATCCTTCAGTTAACCCTCCCATAATCATATTGTTGGGAATCTCAGGGGTCACTGCAGGAGTTTTATTATGTGGATACTCTACATGATTATGCTTCTAGAAGATGTGATGCTCAAGAGGCAATGGAGAGTGCTTTGCAGAAAAATAAGCGACAATATGAAAATATTGCTACCATGAGAAGGCAGTGCTGTAGTACCACAGCATACAATGTAAAATACTGAGCATGGATGGTGGGATCAGTGGCACAACTTAACCCCCCATGATAGACATTCCTCCGTCCTTCTTGAGAATATCTCCTCATTACTAAAACATTCTTTCACACCTGCATGGAAATACTGACACAGATCATATAAGGTCCATGGTTGTCAGGCAACCTGGCTTCTACACAGTCTAATGCAGTAATCTGGATGTACAGTTTTGCCACTGCAGCAAAGCAGGCCCACCATCTATATCACATGATATCTGAAACATTTTTTTGGCCTGGTCACATTGCAAAATGCTGGAAAAATAAGTTGTCATGTTTTATGTAATGAGCCTCACATTGTGTACGAAGGTGTTCTATTTTTTATTATTGTCTTTTAATAAACAGATTGTCCTTGCGCTGTGGACTGTAAGACAGTTTTATTGACTGTGAAATTAGAGTACAGCATAGAGAGAAAGAGATGCTGTTGGGATGCATGAGATACTGGGTGATGAATTTATACGTGAATGTTTACCTGTAGGTATTTTGTTGTAGAACTAGGTCTTTAGAATGAGTATTAACTGAACAGTTTTTCTTTTTCAGAAAAGTAAGTGCAGGGAATAGCTTAGGAGTCTATTTGTCATGGGAAATAAGGATTGGTTTTAGTCTGTCTGAATAAGAACAATTCTTTAAACCTTTAGTTTATTTTGGTTATAAATGCTAGGATTTTTCTAGTTGGGAGAGCTGGTTAGAGCTATACATGTCAAATGGAACATTGCATTCTATGAGAGGATACATAAGGGCAGGGTTAAAGGAGATCAGGACAGACTGGCCCTGGACTAGAAACCATAACATATGAGATGAGGGAGGTAGAAGGATTTTCTGAAAGAAATGGAAATCTGTTGATTAAGGATGGCTCATTATCCATGTATGTTTATAAATCACAGATCATAGTGTCAATATTAAGGTAAAATCTATTTATGTGATATGGTACAGAAGCACTAGATTTACCAGAAATTACCATATTAAATTCCTTTGAATTTAGAGTGAGGCTACGATTGGATCATCAGTTATTTGTGTAATCAAAGCCTTGCTGAAGTATTACTGAATCTGAAGCAGAGTTTAGGATGGCTCCTGCCTTGATGTCATCTGCACATTTAGTTAGCCATAGGTTATTAGCATTTGCCTATAGATTCCAAAGAGTAGAGAGCCTAAAACAGAACCCCAGGGGATGCACTCTTTACCCTTTAGCAAGGGTATAATTTCTTCTATTTAGATATGTTTTTTGGATAGTCAATTAGCAATCCAGCAAATTGCAAAGGATTTGATGTTTAATTTGGTTAGCTTAATTATGATGCCAGAGTGAGGAGTGTTACTGAATGTTTCAGCTAAATCCAGACAAGTGCTATGGCCATGAAGTCCTTCATCTATGGATGTGGTCATTGTTTTTGAAGAAACTAACAATATCAGAAAGGCATGATGTACCCCTGAAAAAATGAACAGCAAATGCTCCAGTGTCCACAGATCTTGTATATCCTTATTAATAAGTGTTACAATATTATGCTCTATATTTTTAAACTTAAAGATAATGAAACTTACGGGCCTGGGTAAGCAGACAGGCTACCCTTGTGGAAAAGAGTGAGTACAGCGTTTCCCTATTTTTCAGGTAAATGTTCTGTAAAGTAACTATGACTATAGATATTTAAGACAGCTTTGGATAACTGAGGCTTTAAGCAGCCAGGGTCCCATGGAGCTTTTTTATTTTTTAGTTTTTTGCGAAGGAGATTGAGGCTTGATTAATATTAATGATGGAAGGGGGGGTTGGGCTAAGCTGTTGTAAGTAGGATCAATGGTAGAATGGGTGGAGTAAATTTATAGCTGCATTTATTAACTGCATTTATTAACTAACATATTAGCTATGGATTCTGAGCTGGTGTGGTTCTCTAACATAAACCAATTTTACATTAAAAGAAAAAAATCATTAAAATAAGTGAATTGCGCAGTAGGTTATTATTATATAATTTACATACTGTATATAGTGACAGCAGTATAGCTTTCCTTAGTGTTACGTACCCTAAATGTGTTACATCACAGCTAAATTAATTACCAAGTTACTAAAGTACAGTATATATTTGTATCATATTTGAGGCAAAATTCTGGTTATCTGAAAAGAGGCAGTTGTGTTGCCATTATTCAAGGTCTGTATTCCCATTTTCTATATCTGTCTACTTTAGCTAAGGTCATGTAAATATATTCTACAATCTATTGATATTAGGGTCTGGAAAAGGTATTATATGGAGTCTTACCCCCTTATGGATAATATCAAATGGGAACATGTCAATATGTCGAAGGCGATTTCAGTGAACCCAAAGAAACCAAAGCCAGTTCGCCGAAACCACCTTTGACGAAAGTGGAGATTGCCTTTTTCACCTTGGAGTTGCTATATAAAAATATGGGGCAAACAGTAATAGTGATTTCTATGCTAAAATTATCAGTTGTTATGAACTGTTTTGTAACTTCTTTGATGAGGTTGGCCAATCAGACCCTCAAAGATGATCTAAGGATTGCTGCCTGCATTCCACAGGAAAGAAGTTAATAGAATTTATTGGAAAATTTAATTTCTCATTAAATTGGAGAACTAGAGTTAAGCAAGAGGGAAATGTATTAAATTACAGCGCCGAATGGTGTCATTTCTCAATCCATCATTGTGGAGGGGGGAGATACATGTTTATGGACATACAGTTGCAGAGAAATTGAATTGGAAAGTGACCATGTGCCCCTTTGTTTCTTCCCCAGATTACATTTAAGAACAGTTTGCATAAAATCAGTTGCTTAGCAAGAGCAGATAATATTAGAAAACTTTATTAAGCCAAGAATTTCCAAACCTGGAAGACATACATTGGTATAGAATCATATAGGAAAAGACAAACTACAAACATTATTATATAGACAGGACAAGCTAATATGCAGCTGGATTTCATTAGTAGGCACTTAAAATAAAGGGCTTTAAGATATACATAAGTAAGGGATGCTAGCATGCCTGTAAGTCTAAGAATTTGAAGTGCTCACTGAATAGCCTGTAAGGAAATTCCATTATATTCATAAAAAGGAGTTGTGCAGATGCCAGAGTCAAAGAAAGGATTAAAGTACAGAAGAAAAAAAAATGATGGTATGAAACAAGTAAAAGGAGTAACACAAGAATGATGCTATAAATGGGGAATTCAACATAGTTTGGGGTTCTTAATAAAAAAGGCAAGACAAAACAGCTCAGATAAATCCTATCTTAACATACGTTTAGAAGAATTACTGTGAAATATTGATCAGTATTCAAGTAGAGGATGACATAGGAAATGGCAATGAATTCATTGGAGAATAGTGAACATATCGAGTCCAAAACAAAATCGCATTAATTTGTCTCTTCTCAGTGCCAGAAGTGTCAACAACAAACTATGTAACCTTGACGCTCTCCTGCATTTGGAACTCATCCATATCTGTGTAATTACTGAAACTTGGTTTAAATATTAACAAAGCATTCTCTCCATTTATAGTTTTGCACCTCCTGTGCCTTCAGATACGATGACAACTGGGGTGGCTTTTCAGTAGTTGTTAGCGACCATATCACCTCCAGATAGATTCTCAGAGACCCACAAACCAAACTAACTGAACTCCAAATCACACTAAACAGGACCAGCTATCAGTTTATAGCCTTTTACAGGGCAGTCTATACTCCCTGTAATGTATTAAGATTCCTAAATGTAATTGATGAACTCTCTCTAAACATGAACTCCATTATTTTGGACTTTAAGTACGCTCAATAAACTGTAGTACATACATCTCCAATGTAGGATATACTCAAATGTTCTTAGATTTACAGGACAAAAATTCTTGGACTAGATGTTAACAAATCCACTATGCGACATAATATTCTTGACATGGTATTTACGCACATATATTCTTCACACACTATTCCTGTGGTATCTTATTACCATGTTAAGTCAGATCACAAACTAGAGACTTTCACCATCATAATCACTAAACCCTCTAAAACCAGTATCTTGGAATTATATTAATGGCAGTCCCAAACCGATCTAAATATAATGGGGAGTTTAAAAACAACCAACCTGGTATTCTTTCAACATTAATAAATTTTGCAATAAAAAAAAATCATTAAAGTATACAGCAGATCAAAAGATCCTCATATGAAGAATGACATCACAAATGTGACTAAAAACCTGAAAAATATTATCAGTATAGCTAAGCAGCCCATGAGCTTAGATTAGCATACGAAGTTAAGGAAAACTACAAATCCTTCTTTAAGTACTAAGAAACAGCACCAAACATTGCTCTGAATGTGTACAAAATGGCACCACCTACTGTGACCTAGTAGACATTGTCAACATGCTAACAAAAATTCAGTGTGATTTTAACCCAGAAATGACTATCCAAAGTCCATTTCTCCCCAGATCTCGCCCTCAAATCCCCATCTCACTACAGAACATGTACTGAAGATGCTTTCAAGGCAAACAATACTTCCTCCATGAGACCTGGTAATATGCCTGGCTGTTTAATAAACAGTACTAAAGACCCTGATAAAGCCACTCCTTAGACTAGTTAAGGTATGTTTAGCCAAAAGCTTTAGCCCTGGGTCTCATTTATAAAGCCATAGAACATGTTATAACTGACCTGAAAAAAATACAGTAAAAAAAAAAAAAAGTGACTGAGGAAGTGCGAAAACATAAAGAACACAATCTAGAGATTTTTGAAAAGTATAAAAAATATGGACATGGGAAAGAAAGAGAGATCTGATATGGTGCAATATTTATGCAAATGAAAAAGCCAAATTAATCAATACAAATAAGGCAGCCCCAAAGATATTCAAAGAGAAATGCAGGCAAAGGCATCAAAATATGGAAAATTTCACAATACAAAAAAAAAAAAAAAAACAAGATCACAAAGTGGGTGCAGAACAGAAGATTGGTAAAGTAGAAGTTAATAGAAGTTGAAGTTATGGAATAGCTGTGAAGTGAAGGATTTAGTGTAGAAAGTCTAACACAAGTTATATCACAGAAAGATGGAAAAATGTCTCCCCAAGTAAGAAGAAACAGGATGAGCAACTGACATCTGAAGAAGAAATATGGACATGGGAAAAAAAGAGGTTTTATATGGTGCAATATTTATGCAAAGGAGAAAGCAAAACTAATCAATATAACAAGACCAGCACCAAAGATAGTTGAAGAAAAATAAAGGCAAAGCCACCCAGCTATGGAAAATTTTACAGTACAGAAAATATGAAAACAAAGGGGAAACGTAGAAAAGAGGATTAGTAATGGAAGAGTTAAAGAAATAGAAACTGAGGTTATGGATTACTACCAAGTGAAGGATTTAGTATAGAAAATCTAACTCACATCACATAACATCACAGCAGGATAGAGCAATGGATCCCCAAATTAATGAGAAACCAGTGGAGCGGGAAATATCTGATCAGTTGCCATATGAAGATACTTTAGAGCCTTCCATAGGAACCAGTAAAAAAGTTCAGTTGGAGTTGCACAGCAAGGGAAGGAACAGGAAACTCTGGGAACTCTGACGCAGTCAATGTTGTGGAGCAATAGGCCACTGAGTTCCCATATGAAAGAGCAAAGGATGACATAGGATGAAACTGAAGAGAACATGCTATAGGAAGATGCTCTGAAACTTTCTGTAGAATGCCTACAGGAAACAGAGAACAAAGAATGTGTCCTCAGTTTAAAAGATAATGAATTAAGAGAAGAGTTGCTTGATTTAATAGAAACGGAGAGACACATTAAGAGCAATAAAAGAAATAGACTATAGAAAGTTAATAAAACCCAAAAAGTTATAAATTTGGCAAAGCAATTCAGCACAATAATTAGGCCTTAAATTCCAAAAATGAAAATAACTAATAAAAAATAAAAAGCACAACGGTGTTGCCAAGATAAAATCACCAACCTTTTATTAGAACTACATAAAACTTCACTGACTAAGCGCTTTCAACCTGATAGGGCATCTTCAGAGTCAGTCTGTAACATTTTAAAAAATCTATATATACTTTCAATCGTCATTGTTGTAATCAATACCAAATGAACGTAATGCGTCACAGCTTCTGTTAATCAAATTGTGTGTCAATTAACCCTATAGTTGCCCATTCAAAAAGGACATTTACTTGTGTAACCTTCAAGAATCATTTCTTCCTAATAATATACGATACAAAAAGCAGAAAAAAGAACTTGAAAATATAAACTCTGTGTTATTAGACTGTAAGGTTACATTGTAAATATTGTCAATAATTAATCACATTATACCTGTAGTTATTGGAAAGTGTAAAATGTATACAAAATAAATATAATATACATGTGTATAAATAATAAATATTGAAACCTTCTTTGTAAGTTGTCCAAAAAATATATAGAAAAAATGTTAAATACAAGCTGCCTTGTGCTTTAATATACAAGCTAGGGATAAAGCTTCGTTAATGTCGGGAACCTGGTTGGCATCTAATAGAATCTGCCAAAGGCATTCCCTGACCTCCAAGATAGTTTTGTAATCTCCCCCAAACTCTTTTGTCCAAAGCCTGTCTATAACAAAAAACAATACATTTTTAAAATTAGAACAGTTGTTGATGTGGTTGTATAATGAATTGGTAGATTTCTTGTTTTTTATGTCCCTGTAGTGTTCTAAAATTCTGTGTCTCAACTTTCTAGTCGTCATACCTATATAAAATGCTGGACAGGAAAGACAGGTAGCTACATAGATTACCATATTGGTGTTGCAGTTGCAATAACCTGGACTCTTCAACGTCAATTTGTAGTTACCCACAGAAACATAGGGACCGTCGTTGATGTATTTACAAGCCTTGCAACTGCCACGCTTCGCCATCTTAGCAGGTCTTTGGTCAAAATTTTTTGTATACTCTCTAAGCATTCCTTGATATTTGTTCCCCTACTGTTGATAAAAAGGGGGGTTTTACCCAGTGTGTCATGTAATTCTGTGGGAATAATATATTCCCAGGTCTTCTGAATGATGTTTTTGACCTCCGTAGCTAGTAAATTGTACTGTAAAACCATTCCAGTAAGAATAGTTGTGTTTTCTTCTTTAGTGGTTCTTTGTTGTTGTCTGCTACCCTTTTTGTATATTTCAAAATAGGAATAAAATCAATGTCCCTTCTTCTAATGACATCATTTTCAAGTGAGGTTAGCATGTCCAAAGGGTAACCCCTTTCGACAAACAAGTCCGTCAGAACTCCTAGTTTGCTATTAAATTTACTGTCCTCACTAACAATACATGCTAACCTAATCATCTGTCCCTTGGCCACATTCTTCTTGACATAAAAGGGGTGGCAACTGTCAAAATGTAAAAATGAATTACTATAAGTTTTCTTCCTGTAAATATTGGATTCTATTACACCATCTTTTATATATAAACGTAGATCCAAGTAGTCTATCATCTTATCATCAACATTGTGTGTAAATCTCAAAAATGAAGTGGTGTTGTCTAAATAATTAATGAACCCCTCTACTTCTTCCCGGGTACCTCTCCATAGGAACAGAATGTCATCCAAAAATCTCAGATAAATGATTAACCTAGATTTATAATTAGATTCCAACACAAATTGTTCCTCCCATTCAGCTAAAACTAAGTTGGCATATACAGGTGCACATCTAGCGCCCATTGCTACACCAGTCAGTTGTCTATAGCATTCATCTTCAAATCCTATATAATTGTTCTCCAGTACCAAACGCATTATGTCAACCAACAAGCCCCTCTTGATCCGGTGTATGTCACTATGTTTACCCATACTCCTATCAAACCACTCCAAACCAACTTCGTGGGGAATAACTGAGAATAAGTTGGAAATATCCACAGTTACAAATAAAAAGTCCCCAAGTGACACACCAGATATTCCCCCTGAGGCAATCTAGGCAGTGCCACGAATCCTTTAATATATGTGGCAAGTTGTCCAAAGCCTTCTTGGTCGTGATATCTATCAACGATGCTAATGGTTCCATTTTAGAGCCCTTGGCTGCAACAATTGGTCTAAATGGGGGATTAGCAATGTTTTGTGGATTTTGGGTATCCCAAATAACTTGGGTATAACAGGGTGTTCCACTTGTAGATATTTGTATTCATTCATATCGATCATCCCCTCACAAAGCATCTCATACAGTTGCCAATCAATCTTAGTGTATGCCTTGTGGACGTCAAATTTGGACACTAACTCATATGTCTCAGAGTCAAAAATAATACTCTGCATACTACCAGAGTAATCAACATTACTCATTATGACTACCCCACCCCCTTTGTCTGGTTTCATAACTCTGTAATTTGTGCTAGATGAAAGCTCTTTTAGACAAAAGGCCTCTGCTGATGTTAAATTTTTGTTGTTATTATATACGGTAATCTGTCAATCAGTCTTCTGATCTGAGTAGTACATAAACGTTCAAAAACCAAAATCACTGGATTATATGGGGGAATAAACACACTACTTCTCTTGGGTGTGAATGTCAGTGTCTCCCTATCAACTTGTGTTTTGTTGTTAAAAAATAACTTTAAGTTTAATTTCCTAGTATATAACTTCAAGTTGAGAAGCAATTTTCCAATATCATATTTAAAGTTAGGGACAAATGAGAAACCTCTTCTCAATAAACTCAAATGGCTCCCAGATACCTCCAAATCTGAATAATTGTAGATGTGAAAAGAGTTGTCCCCGATAAAAAGGGGTTCCCCAGTGCTCATCAAACTTGAGATCCCCATAGTATCAGTGAAATTGTGGGTGCCATAGGGTAGTGTGTCCACATTTAAAAGTGTGGGGAAACAATTCTCCCCATCCTGAAAAAAATTCATCTGTGATGCCAATTCCTGTTGTTGAAGCTGTTCCTCCCCTGACCTCCACCCCTCCAATTGTTGTCCGTGTGAAACCCTTGAATCTGGGGTAACCTCTGATCCATCTGTTCCTGGGGATAGCCCCGATTTCTTAACCTGTCCAATCGTCTCAATGGAGGTTGGTGTTCTAAAAAAACTTCTTCCTCATCCTCTACTTCAGTGTGTAACCTTTCGGTCACCCCTACATCTGTAAGAATGGTGTCCCTCCTAGTGTCCCTATCCAAAGCATTATCATGTGTACTCTTCAGTATGTGGTAGGCTCTTTTTTCTTTATACTCTTCCATGTCCCTCAAAATCTTTTTTTGTTTTCTTTCCATGCTAGTCCTGACAAATTTATCAAATTCAGTTGTTATTCTATCAAATCTATTTTTGTTAATTTCAAAAAGCAAATCGTTCATAATACTCTGTTTAAGGGTGAGTATTTCACTCTTTAATCTGCTGAGCCTATTTACATTGTCTGTAATGATAATTCTTATTAGATCCATTCCTGTTCTATCAAATAATTCCAGCATATTGTTGTATGCCTCAGAGTTGGCCTCAATACTCATGGGTATCTTAAATATTCTCAGACCCCTTGGGTACTTGGTTTAGTTCGATGGATCGTTCCAAAAAACATTGTCCATTTGCAAGGATTTATATTTTCTGGTTAACTTTTCGAATTTGGATAACTGGGAGTTGAAGTCCCAAAATCATTATTCTGTATCCTGGGTGTCTCACCTAGTTTTGGGGGTAACAAAAAATTCTCCATATCAAAAGATAATCTTCCTGTTTGGTTGTTAGTGTCAGCCCCCTTCATATTATTGTTACTTGCATTGTTGGCATCTAATCTGGGATTATTGCACCTTTCCTGTCTTGGAATGTTCACATTCAATTGTCTCTCTACAGAAGTCCCTGGTGGTGTATGCATAGTGAAAAGCTCAACCTGTGTGTCTGTTAAACTATCATTTTTATACTTCCTGTTGTTGGCATGCAGTAATGAAATGATTTGTCTAGAAAGCTCCAAGTATTGAACCATAAGTTAATCCATGTTAAACAATAAATGTTGTAAGTCGCTCAAATCGTCGGGGACTTAACCCAGTGGTTCAAATGACACTCTTTTTAATATTCTATCAACTGTCCCTAAAACACAGACTAATATAATAAAAAATGTCATTGTATTAATTTTAAATTTTATATATTAACAAAATAAATTAGAGCACTTCTAGGTGGAGAATAAAGGGCACTTTGTCAAATTGTAAGTGTAACTACCACCTTAGTGGATATAAATGTAATTCTAATAGTGAATCTAGTAATGAATTTGTAACCCAATGAATCTAATAAGCAAAGTTAAAATGAAATAATATAGACTTTAAACTTGTAGCAAAATGCTTAGAGAGTATACCAAAAAATTTTGGCCAAAGACCTGCTTAGATGGCGAAGTGCGACAGTTGCAAGGCTTGTAAATACATCAACAATGGTACCTATGTTTCTGTGGGTAACTACAAATGGACGTTGAAGAGTCCAGGTTATTGCAACTGCAACACCAATATGGTAATCCATGTAGTCACTTGTCTTTCTTGTCCAGCATTTTATATAGGTATGACGACTAGAAAGTTGAGACACAGAATTTTAGAACACTACAGGGACATAAAAAACAAGAAATCTACCAATTCATTATACAACCACATCAACAACTGTTCTAATTAAAAAAAAATAGTTTTTTGTTATAGACAGGCTTTGGACAAAAGAGTTTGGGGGAGATTACAAAACTATCTTGGAGGTCAGGGAATGCCTTTGGCATATTCGAATAGATGCCAACAAGGTTCCTGGCATTAACAAAGCTTTATCCCTAGCTTGCATATTAAAGCACAATGCAGCTTGTATTTAACATTTTTTCTATATATTTTTTGGACAATTTACAAAGAAGGTTTCAATATGTATTATTTATACACATGTATATTATATTTATTTTGTATACATTTTACACTTTCCAATAACTACAGGTATGATGTGATTAATTATTAACAATTTTGCAATGTAACCTTACAGTCTAATAACACAGAGTTTATATTTTCAATTTTTTTTCTGCTTTTTGTATCATTGTATATTATTAGGAAGAAATGATTCTTGAAGGTTACACAAGTAAATGTCCTTTTTGAATGGGCAACTACAGGGTTAATTGACACACAATTTGATTAACAGAAGCTGTGACACATTACGTTCATTTGGTATTGATTACAACAATGACAATTGAAAGTATATATAGATTTTTTAAAATGTTACAGACTGACTCTGAATATGCCCTATCAGGGTGAAAGCTCTTAGTCAGTGAAGTTTTATGTAGTCCTAATAAAAGGTTGGTGATTTTATCTTGGCAACACCGTTGTGCTTTTTATTTTTTACAATAATTAGGCCTGCTCATAGAGATTCATGCAATATAACAGAAGTAAATAGAACATACTACTGTGCAGCTAAATAAATAACAGATAAAGTCTTACCATAAAAACACAGGGCAGTAAGGGAAGAAATCAAATGCCATTATGGAAGTATCGGATAGAAAAAAACTATAAAGCAATTAAGATAAGAAGTGTCACTGTTAGAAGAGTATAGAAGAGGGAACAGATCAACAAATATACTCAGAAAGATAGATGTGATAAAAGCAATGTGCACTACCAGAATAGATTAGGATCTATTGTGCACTATCGCAAATAATAAACTAAAAATATCAGAACAGGCAGGAAAACTTAGAAGATATGCAGATAAATATAAAAGAAAAGTACAAAATAAATGATTGATGACCCAAAAATATTTTATAGAGAATTGGGAAACAAGACAAAAGGAAGTGAAACACCACCAAAAAAGAAGAAATAGGTACATTTTGGAGAAATATATATGACGTTTCCTGTGGAACATAACAAAGATGCTGAATGGATAGAAGAAGTAAAAGAAAGAATGTTGCTGTGTCTTTCAGCTTTTCCCGGTTAGGGGTCGCCACAGTGGGACTCCAGTCTGCTAATGATTGGCAGTAGATTTTTACGTACAGAGTTGCCGGCCCTGACGCACAACCTTCACCAAAGGTACGACCATTCACGCATGTCTCCACACAGAAGATGCTCTAGCTGAGAATCGAACAGGACAATGTCTCACTGTGAGGCGACAATGCTACCACAGCACCAAAACTGCAGAAAAAGAAAGAATAAGAAGTTCAAATGTACAGGATGTGAAATGGGATGAAGTAATGGCTAGAGAGATTGAAACAAAGTTAAGGAATGCTCCTAATTGATAAAACCCATGTCCGGATGCAGTACTTAACTTCTGGCTAAAAGTATTAACATCTTTACATGAAAATTTAGCCATGAGTAAGAAGTATTTATATACACACCCCAAACAGCCACCAACATGGCTAACAACAGGAAAAGCAATGCACCTACTTAAGAGTGAACCTGCAAGTTATCCTAAAAAACTATAGACCGATAACTTGCTTTCCAATGACATATAACCTATATACTGGAACTGATGCCAACAGACTTTATAGTCATCTAGAAGAAAACTCAATTATGGAAATAGAACAAAAGGGTAACAGAGGAAAGTCATATGGAACAAAGGATTGTTTGTTTTTAAATAAAGTTATTGTGGAGAACTGTAAAAAGGAAAGAATCTAAGTATGGCATGGACAGTTGACAAAAAGCATTTGACAGTATCCCACATTCATGGATAAATGAATGCTTAACACTGTATGAGATACACCCCACACTGATCAGTTACATTACAGCGACCATAAAAGAGTGGCAAACTGCTTTGCAGTTAAGCCATGATAAAGAACAAATTATTATTCCAGGGATAAAAATTCAAAAAGGGATATTCCAGAGTGACTGTCACTGCTGGTCTTTTGTCTTGCCCTTTATCCATTAAGCTGTCTACTTAACAGATTAGGTCATGGCTACAATTTGGTACTGAGAAAAGAATAAACTTTAAAGACTTATCATCATCTTCTTGTGGATGATTTAAAAATGTATAGTTCATCAGAGGAGAAACTGAAAGCACAACTGCAAGTGGTCAAAACTTTTTCAGAAGATAATAACAATTTCATTTGGTCTTGATAAATGTGCAAAAGCAACTTTTAAAGCAGGAAAGCTGCAGCAACAAGAAAACATCAATTTGGGACAAGAATGTGATATAAAAGAACTTGAGCAGGAGGGAGTGTATAAATATTTGGGAACTGATGAAGGATCAACAAAAAAACATGAACAAATGTGAATAGACGTTAGCAAGGAATATTTTAGAAGACTAAAATTAATACTGAAAACAGTGTTAACATTTAGGACAGTGATGACGAACCTATGACATGCATGTCAAAGGTGACACTCCATAATATTTTTGGTTACATGCTGAGTTGCTAAGAAAGTTAATGAACACCTGTCCATCTTTTTATCTGCATTGTCTGAAAATAAATTGCTTTGTGAAAATGTTCGGAGTTTATGATGTAAACCCAGAATTCTACATTGTTTCCACCTTTCTTCAAGCTGACTGGTTAATTTGCAAGCTCAAATAACCAATCAGCACAAGATTCAGCAGGGAGCAAGAGAAAGAAGTTAAAATTCTGCACCTCAGGACAGTTATCTATAGGAAGGTTGTGTCTGTGGCATGCACAGGAAGTCTGTCCAGTCCACTCGCACTTCAGACTTCATGATAATATTGGTGGTATCACCTCTCCACTCTCAGTAAGAAAAAAGGTAAGTTGTGAAAGCTTATTTATTTAAAAAAATGCAAAGCAGCATTAAAAAAAACTTACAACAGCAAGCAAATTTATTAATGAATTGGGCACTTTATGATTAAAGACAGAAGCGTATGTTTGTACATCTATTTGGTTCTAGGTTAGAAATTGTTTGGAAATATTAGTGGTTTAAAGTGTTTTATCTGAAATATAATTGGAACATTAGTGGAACATTGTTGGAGTCTCTGTGGGCAGGCGAGCATATATTTCTTACTAGTTTGTCTCCCGTGGAATTGGCACCTGATGGAAATGCAAGAGAAGGCTGGGCATGCAAGGACTTTACATGTACAGAAGGTTACTAATCACTGACATCTTCAATGATTTCCATCTTCTAGTCATTGTTTTTTAGGCAGCCAATTGCATTAAATTTAGTAAGGCCTTACTATGTATGGGCAGTTAGGATTGTGTGTCCTAGCTCGAAAAAGTCATTTTCTTAGTTGCAGGCATTTGGTCCCCGAACATTTCTGACAAGATTACTCTGCAAGGAATTTTATAATCTGACACATTGTTTCATACACTCCCCCCAATCAATTTCAGGGATAGTGGGTTCAACAATGTAGGTAGGTGGGGTAAAGTTAGCACTAAATTTGTTGGCTAATATACAGTCTGATATATCCTTGGGATTGGAATGTATGTTATTATTATTATTATTGCTAAGCTTGGTGCATCTTTTGGACATTATTCCTTAATTTTCTAACATAACTGAAGAAAGTGTTGTAGTTTAATTTGGTATCTGTAGTGATTTTAAGTTCATACTCTGCTTTACATTTTATAACACTGTTCTTAAGTTCTTTGCTGCTTCACAGATTGTTCTTTTACTTTTATAATACACATTGCACCACACATAACTGGGCTGTATTTTTCTTTAAATATATGACTATGTAAACTTGTAAAGAATTGTTTCTCTTTTGCTGGGGGGAATGACACACCAGCAGAATCAAGTTATGGCATTTTCCACTTTTTTGACATGCTGAGCCCAAAAGGTTCGCCATCACTGATCTAGAAACAGTCGAAGGTATAAACCAATTTGCTCTTCCTGTCCTAACATACAGTTTTGGAGTGATGGACTGGCCCTAAAAGGTATTGGAATAGTTGGACAGGAAAGATGGATGCTTCATGCTCATTAAATAATTTATAAATAACAGTGTATACCAAGACTATATATTCCCTGTTCTGAAGGAGGTATGGACCTCTTTGAAACTGACTACATGTATAGATCTGTAGCCGTAGGACAGCATACATATCTGCTGACCTCACAAGACCCAAGTGTAGTGAAAATTTTAATACTTGAGGAAAATGTCTTAAGATGGCTTCCCTGCTTAGTTTAGCAGAAGCAATTGTTGTCAAGCGGAAATGGAAATCAAACCAGAAGTAGATAAAAATCAGACAGCAAATGAATGCATCAAAAACAAAAGAAAGAATATAAAGACAAAAATCAGATATAAAGATAAGAATTGTGGAAAATGCATACATTTAGTTGCAAGTAAACTCTTGGAACAACCTCATGTTGATCAGGATCGAACACAGAAATGGTTAAGGGAAGGTGAATTTAGACCAAAAGATGAAAAGTTAATACTGGCGGCCCAAGATAGTGGACTACATACAAGTTGGTTTACCAAGTCCATTGAATGTACAATCACACATCTTATTGCTGGTTGTGACATACTAATGGTAGAAAGACCGTATACTGAAAGGCACTATAATGTGGCAAGACTGCTGGATTGGGGATTGTGCAAATATTACAATATTGAGTATGAAAAATATTGGAAGCATGATCCATAAAGCATTACCGAAAATGATGGTTTATATTACATTGGATCACACATTACCAACAGTTCAAAAATAGATGCGAGAAAATCAGATGTAGTAATCCATGAAAAGAAGACACAATTAGCATTGATAACTGAAACTGCTACACCCAGTGACTACAGAGTCTTATGTACAGAGGGACATAAAGTCATAAAATATCAGAATTTGCAGACAGAAACAAGGTCAATGTGAAATAAGGATACACAGGCAGTTCCCACAGTAGTAGGAGCAGCAAGTCTTATAAAAAATGAATTTACAATTGCACTTAGATATGTTACTGATACATGTAACTCCATATGAATTGCCAAAGAAGTCATTACTGGGCAGATTGCGGGTGCTGCAAAGAGCACTTTTGAATAACATCAAAGATTGAAACAATACTAATTTCATGAACTTTAATTATACTTTGACTTAGGAAAGGGGTCCATTCCCATCATGGTATTAGAAACCCAAAACACTTGAAGAAATTAAAAAAAATAGTCTGACTTTGTCAAGGGAGATCTACCTCAATGGACTGACTATATTAAGAGAAACATGATACTCTTGGAAGGTTTGTTTGAGGCAAGTATGAACCTCGCCTTGAGCAGCATTCTGCCATCATGAAGAATGATACTGTAATACAAACAAAAGTTTATTGACTTCAAGAACTGGCTTAGCTTCTGGTGTCATTGTAAGGAGGTACAATATATATTGCCTCAATATTCAGAGATTATACCAAGGAGGATGTACTAAAACTGAGTAATGACTTACCTAAATTCAAAAGCCCCTACCATCTTAATGAACTCACTGCTTACTGCCAAATTTTATACATGTGTAAATAGTTGCATAAATTCATCTGTCTCTCACTGAAATAAAACAATGTCAAATATAAAAGTAAACTCCTATGGTGAACCTTTAATATAATCAGACTCTATAATAAAAAAAGCTGATTGCATGCAAAAATAAATTTTACTCTCAAGATGCCAGTATGTTCTTTCTAACCTTAACAAGAAACTCTGGCTCCTGATCAAATCAAACAAAGCCAGATAGGAGGAAAAATAGCAACCCATGCAAAGGAAATTCACAAAATCATTTTTAATAATGTTAGAAATCTCAGAAACAATGCCCAGTACTCTGCAGAGCTAACAATAAAGGATATCACATATACAGACCCAAGGCCATGGCCAGTCTACTAGTGGACAAATTTAGCTCAAACTTCACCCCTCTATCTCTTCTCTTGACTCATTTCCTATATTCTCAGATCAGATACCTGCATCTACCCCATTAAATTTCCCAAGAACAAATCTTCAAGATACTTTCTAAGGTCAGGAATACTATTTGTATGGGGTCTGATAGCATGCAGGGCAGCCTAGTGGTCAGTCTGACGCATCACATGTCTGACCCTTTTACAGAGGTTATTCAATATCAGCCCCTAAACAGGCTTCATGCCAGATGAATCAAGGACATCAATAGTCATATACTTGCACAGAAGTTGGGTGTCAATGGACCCAGGTAACTATAGACACATAAGACTAACCAGAGCAATCTATACAGCTACAGAAACGATCAGTATGAAATTAATTAATAAGGACATATGTAACCTACAAACCCTTGATCCAAGTAAGTTTTGATACTTCAAGGCCTGATCCTGCCTACTTAATCTGTCTGAATTCTTCCAGAAGGTTACTGAAGCAATGAATGAAGACAAATCAGTACCCGTCACATGTCTAGACTTCGCAAAGACATTCGGCACCATCCCACACTTGGGTATCGTAGAAAAACTCTACCAGACAAGTGCAAATCCATATGTAACTTAATGGATAGTAAACTGGTTCACATATAGAACCAAGGAAATTAGGCCAGGTGGCTCTGTCTCCTCAAAACCTTTTACTAGTCGGGTATCCCAGACTTCAATCATTGGACCACTCTTCTTTGATATTTATTCTGAAATACTAGACTAAATGTTAAGGGTTTATTGCTGACCAAGTATGCAGATGACTGTAAACTTGGTGTCATCATAAATGCCCCAGAGGACACCAAAATCCCCCAGAAGGACCTGTTCCAAACAGATAGTGAATATCAAAACCCTGGGAAGCATAGCTAGGCTTAAAAATGCCTCATGGGATCATTGGCCTAGTAATCAACTATGAGCCTATGTACCTATGGACTAAAACTTAATGCCAAGAAATGTATGTTCATATCATTTGGCATGACTTCCCTTGTAACTCTTACATTTTAACACACTCCTGAAAATTGATCCTATAGAGATCTCAGCATCTGTGTCCTTTGATTACCACTTATCCAATAGTGTAAGGAAATCTTTTTTTCATAGGTGTGCCATCCAGTCTAGGTTCATAGGTTCATAGGTAAGTACTAGGTTAGCTGCCCAAGGGCATTTATAAGCCTAGCCAGAATGTGTTGGCTTTCGCCACCCCCCTTAGATTAGTTCCCTGTGCCTCTATCCAGCAGAGCCATCAGTTCCCTGTGCCACTGTCCAATAGAGCCATTAGTTCCCTGCGCCACTGTCCAGCAGAGCCAGTTCAATGATCCCCAGGGTAAATTTTCTGTTTCCCATCCACCCATCAAGGTTTCTCTTCAAGAGTGTTAGTGAGGGGCTCTGCCTGATGTATATTAGAATCCTGTTTCAAAGCATGGGGAGTCTCTGGGATAGGAATCTATTCCTCCAGCATGTCCTATTTATCGTTGTGGTGAGGTTTATATCTCTAGAGCATGTGGCTCTCTGGGATTTGATTTTTTTTAGGTGGAGCATGTCCATCAATTCTGGGTTGGACTTGGCCTTGTATATCTGGCAGAGATCACTTCTGAGTAAGCGGTATGCAACTGAGTACAGCTAGAGTTTCTTGAGTCGGGCTGCATAGGGCATCTGTTGAGGCCAGTAATCCTCTTGGTGAGGTACTTTTGTGGCCTTTCCAGCTGGTGCAGGTGTCATGTAAGGTACATCCCAAATGGGGAGTTGTATTCTATGATGGGTCTAATGAGTGATGAGTAGAGAGGCACAATAACCTCTTTTGTTTTAGATGCAAACACTTTTGTGATTAGGTGGGCCACATAGAAGGATTTTCTAACCACCTTGGCAATATGATTATCAAAGGAGAGATTACTATCTACTTGGGTCCCCAGATCCCTTATTACATTTTCTGTATTTAGGGGACTACCACCTATGTGGTAGTTTGCGGGTATTTTGTTTTTTTCCAAAGGGGATGACTATGCACTTTTTGGCATTTAGCTTGAGGCCATGATTTTGACATCAGGTATCTGTCTCAGTGAGACCCATCTGAAGGGTGTCTGTATCAGCTGGAGAATCAATTATGGCCCCTAGTTTGCAGTCGTCTGCAAACTTGGTCAGCCATAGTCCTCCTATGCTTGCCTGTACCTCTGAGAAGTATATACCGAACAGGAGGGCTCCTAGGACTGAGCCCTGGGGATGCCACTTGTAACCAGTTTAGAGTCGGACGTAGACCCTGCAACTCTCACCATGTGGGTGCTATCCATGAGCCAGTTTGCAACCCATCTTGTGACGTAGGGGTTTATGTTCAAGCTGGGGAGCTTGTCTATAATAGGGCGATAGTTTCCGGGTTCCATTGTGGCTCCACTTTTGTGGAGCGGGATAATTGTTGCTGTGTGCCACTCTATGGGTACGTAGCCTGTAGAGAGGCTGAGTTTGAACAGTGTGTTTAGGTGAGGGGTTAGTTAATTTTGGAGCTCTTGTAAGACACAGCCTGGGACCCCATCTGGTCCCATTGAAGCTATGTTTTTGGCTTTGGATAGGGCTGTTTTAACCTGTGCATCGGTGATTGATGGGGCCCTACATTTGTCTGGTATGCTTATGGGCCCTTTGGGGGGAGAGAGGGAGGTGAAGTTTGCACTAAACCTGTCTGCCAGAATGTTTGCAATATCAGTTGGTTCGGTGTATTTTGTGCCATTCTGCACTAACTCAGAGCAGATCTGAGAGTTTCCGCTTAGGTTCTTGACAAAGCTAAAGAACATTTTGTGGTTATCTTTGGAGTCATTGGCAATTTTTCTTTCGAAACGAGCCTTGGATGATTTAATGAGGGCTTGTAGTTTCTTGCTGATACTGATCAGGGATGTCTTTCCTTCTTGGGAATTTACTCTTTTCTGTACTAGTTTCCTCCTTTTGTTGTATAGCTTGTTTATGGCAGGGGTCCACCAGACTGGTTTCCTTTTCTTGGAGGAGTGAGTATTGGTTTTACTTGGGATAGCACGAGCCATGCATTCCTGCAGATGCTCATAGAGTGCCTTTGTAAAGGGTTCAGTAGCTGGGACAGCATTGTCCTTTAGCATGGGGGCTGTGAACCTTTCCACCTTGGTCTTAAGTAACGTGAAGTTTGCTTTTGAAATGTTTTTCATGGTGGTTTCCTTGATTTGGGGTGGGAGCAGAATGTGGATATCCAGAGTGATTAGTCTATTGTCTGATCTAACCAGCGAGGGGTTGACCTACGGGTGTGGAACACCGGTCGCTCATGTTGGTGATGACCAGGTTCAATATGTTGATTCCCTCTGGTGGGGTGTTGACCAGTTGATCCAGGGCATTCGAGTTTATAAATTCTAGGAAGCGTTGGGCAAGGGAGTTAGTACTTGAGTAGTTCTCCCAGTTTATGTTTGGGTAATTGAAATCACCCAGTATTAAGGTGTTTGGTAGGACCTTCATATTTCCCAGTGTCTCCAGAAATGCGGAATGGGGGTCCTGGGCCATGGTGGGTGATCTGTAGCAAGCTACAATTTGGATTGCAGTTTTGCCCATTGTTAGTTGCACATGGATGATCTCTGATGCATTGTTCTGAGCCACTAACCTGGAGGTGTGGGTATCCTTGATGAATTTGGATACACTCCCGCCTTTTGTGTTTCGGTCCTGGTTCTGTGGCCGAAAGGTATGGTGTGAGTTATAGCCTAGTAGTGCTGGGGTGCTCTCAGGAGCCTTAAACCAGGTTTCTGTTACTGCACAGATGTCGATGTTCTCCATACTAAGGTATGTAATCATTTCACTTTACTCAACTTTCCTTAGGTTGATCCTTGCATAGAATTTACCATTCAGTATGTACCTCTCCAAATAGTTGCCACATATGGAGTGAACATGACACTTTCACACTAAAAAATGTAAGGACCTATATCACAAAAGCTATGCAGACCAACTCCAAGACTTGTCCCCCTTCTTAATTTCATACAGGCTACTAAGATGCTATCTCTGTTTGCATATAGAACCTCAACAGACCCTATCATATCAGACCTACTACACATTTGCAAGTCCCATGGTAGAGTGAAACCACCTCAAGAGATCTCATTCTCTTTTTTAACATAAATGGAACATATTGGAGGGATATGTATGTATGTATGTATTACAGCGAATACATGTTCTATGGAACCATCTTCCACTCCATAAAAAGCAAAGTACTTCTTTTACTGTATTTCAGAAATATTTTGGATAAATAGATGGAAAACTGTAAATTCACCCCTAGATAACACTCATATCCCTCATTAATAAGGGACAACATGTAAACATCCCAGCATATGCTTATGTAAGACTAGGCTTTTTAAGATCCTCACAAATCAATAGCCTTGTAAGTACTTATGAATCTATATATACTGTATGATGAATATTATTAACTTGTTCAAAAGGTAACACAGGCTGTTGATCGTCTTGCTGTTTGCATGGCAGACACTGACCTAGACAAGACATTTGACACCATGCTCCATGCTAAGCTTAATGCATTACAAATAGATCTCTATGTGGTAAGATGCACAGCAAACTGACTATAAATACAGAACCCACACTGTGTGTATGACAGGTGTCTCATCAAAAAATGTGAACGTGACACAGGGAATCCCACAGGGCTCAATGATGGAACCTTTTTTGTTCATAACTTACTTTTCTAATCTTCCGACCATGAACCAAGACCTCCAGCTAACCAAGCTCGCAGACAATATCAAACAGGAAATCATTCTCAATTTCCCCTGATACTCAACCAATCAGCAAGATCTTACAATTGTAATCACCTGGAGTACTAGAAAATGGACTTAAAATTAATTCAAAAATGTGCAATATTTTTTAATTTGGTAGATGACCCCTTCACCGAGCATACAACATAGACAATACACAACTTCAAAACAAAAATGTTATTATGGAGCTTGGAACTTGGGTTCATAATGTCTACATTTTATCATCATGTAGCAACAGCAGGCAAAAAATCCAAAGATGTAATTAACTATTCTTCTACCTGGTGCTGTTCCATGATCTGTTGCCCCCAACTTTAAATTCAGGTGTAAGAAAAGGCTCTCCTCTCCTTTAAAACTGCTGCAAACTGCTTGATGCATTTGTAGCAAGCATCTGCTACATCTTAAGCCACACACTGAGTGCTAAGGCACTTCATTTCTAACTGCAGTTGCAGTACTGGCATAAGAATAACAGCTCAAAAAAAAAAAAAAAAAACGGAACACAGACAGAAGACTCCACTTTAATGTCACAATGAGAAACAAACAAAACATCCCATCAATTATGCACTTTCACTAACAACAAATGGCTTCATCAGAGTTGTATGGGAAATACAAAACACACATTTAAATAGCATGACATCATCAAGTCTGACCAATCATGAAACTTAGCATCATACTTCATTAATCAACAAATAAATAAATCACAGATCTAGACTCAAAATCACAATAGCACAAAAACTATAAAAAACATATACACTTATTTGAATGTAAATTACTAAATATAAATACTGAAATTCTATTGTTTTACATGTAATATACCTCGGCACAAATCTACTGCCAATCATTAGTGGACCAGTGTTCCGCCATGGCGACCCCTAACCGGGAAAAGCCAAAAGAACATATTCTAAAAAATTATTTTTATATAAAAAAATTTTTGTTTAACTAAAAAACATAATCTATAAAAAACATATATTAATAACCAAGCCATCATAGCAACAAGCATTGTTATAAAGCCATTGCTCTATATTTTAGTATTGGTAGCACTGCTATAATGTCATTTAACCCCGAGGGAGATGTGGCATTGAGTCTAAATTGCCATTTGACCTCCATATTTTCAAGCTTTAGTTTAACATCACCACCCCTTTCATTTGGCAACACCCGATCTATCACACAAAAAAAATACATTTCTTAAAATTGACACATAATGTACCATAAGTAAATAAAGCATTATGTGTATTTTTAGATTTTATTGCTCTCACATGTTCAGCAATTCTGTCCTTTAATCTACATGTGGTTTTACCCACGTAGAAACTTTGGCAGCTGGTGCATGTGGCAACATAAACTAACATAGTAGTGTTGCAACTGCATCTACCAGGGCAAGATAAAGTACGATCATACCCAACAATAGAAACATAGGGTCCATCATTAATGAATTTGCAATATTTGCATACTCCACATTTATACAAGTATATTTTTGATATTTCTACCTCTACTTAAAGCAATCCTTCGCTTAGATCCTAAAATAGCCTTACTTGCTTCATTAAGACCCATGTGCTATGCATTATTAATGGCTGTCATTAATGATGGAGCCAAACGGCTGTACCTCAAGACCATTGCACCCACATTATCCAGATCACTTGTTGTGGGTGTTTTAATGCTTCAGAACATAATATGGGCTGAAATAAAGTGCTTCTCTTGTTCATTACCTCATTTCTGACTTTCAATAATAATTTTAAAGGATAGCCCCTTTCTAAAAACATCCCAACCACCTTGTATAACTCTTCTTTAAAGATGTTGTCATTACTCACAAGTCTGGACAGTCTAACCATCTGTCCCTTGATAACCCCCTTCTTTTGATGAGAAGGATGACAACTACCAAAATGTAACACCGAATTGGAAAATGTTTTTTACCTGTATATACTACTGTGTAAGTCACTACCTCCCTTAGGTTCATAGGTTCATAGGTAGGTACTAGGCTATTGGCCGTAGTGCCTACATAAGCCTAGCCAAAAATGTACCCTGGCTTTCGCCACCCAAGAAAATTATTTTCCTATGGCCCTGTCGAGCAGAGCCACAGAAGTGATCTCTGGGTTGAATTTCCTATTTCCTATCCAGTTATCAAGATATTTCTTGAAGAGTGCTAATGAGGAGCTTTGTTTGACATAGATAGGTAGTTTGTTCCAGAGTATGGGAAGTCTCTGGGACAGGAATCTATCCCCCCAGCATGTTCTGTTTATTGTGATGACAAGGTTTATGTCCCTAGAGCGTGTAGCTCAGAGGGATTGGGATTTCCTTAAGTGGAGCATGTCCAACAGCTCTGGGTTTGACATAGCTTTGTATGTTAGGCAGTGATCACCTCTGAGTAGGTGATATGCGACAGAGTAAAGCTGGAGCTTTTTTAGATGGTCTGCGTAGGGCATCTGTTTGAGGCCAGTAATCCTCTTTGTGAGGTATTTCTGTGGCCTTTCCAGTTGTTGTAGATGTCTTGTGAGGTACTTACCAAAAGGGGCATTGTACTCTATAATAGGTCTAATGAGTGATGAGTAGAGGGGAACAATGACCTATTTTTTTCTGGATGAGAAACCTTTTGTGATGAGGTGAGCCATGTAGAAGGATTTCCTGACCACTGTGGCAATGTGATTATCAAAGTCAAGTGGATGTCAAGAAAGACTATTTCACTAGGGTGCCAGGAACTAGTACATTTCAGAAATGAGGTAGTATTGTTTAAAAATTCCACAAAGTTCATTGCTTCTTGTTCATTGCCCTTCCACAAGATCAAAATATCTTCCAAAAATCTATTGTAAAGTAGAATGTTGGACTTAAAATGAGATGGAAAAACAAAAAGCTCTTCCCAATAAGGAAGCATTAAATTGGTAAACATGGGAGCACACTTAGCTCCCATAGCCACTCCAGAAACCTGGTGCTAAATTTCTCCTTCAAAACTAAGAAAATTGTTCTGTAGTATAAGTTCCATAAGGTCAACCAAAATATTTATCCTGGATTTGTCAACTCCATTATTCATCAACCAGCTCTCATGAAAAACAAAAACAATCTCTCAACATGGGGTATAATAGAAAATAAATTTATCACATCAATAGTAAGGAAAGAAAAAGTACAGAAGTTCTGACACCTCTAAGATGCTCTAAACAGTGCCATGAACCCCTGAGAATGTGTTCTACCTACCCTACCACGTTTTTAGTCATTTCATCCACAAACACAGCAAGGGTCTCTGTCTTTGAGCCCCTTGCTGCAACTATTGGCCTAAATGGTGGATTATTATAGCATTTGTGAATTTTGGGAATCCCAAAAATCACCGGTGTAATAGAATGTTCAACGTAAAGGAATTAGAACTCATTCTCATTAATGGCACCCTGAAATAATGCATCAAGCAAATAGAGATCAGTTTTAGCATATGCCCTACTGATTTCATTCTTTGTAGCCGTATTATAGGTAAGGAGGTCATTTAAGATTGCATACATTCTGAACACATAGTCATAATAAGACATAATAACAATGCCCCCTCCCTTGTCTGGTTTCATTATGTGTAAATCTCTATTAGCTGCCAGATAACTTAGGGCCCTTCTTTCATCAATAGTAAGATTATCTCTCTCACTTTTATTGTTCTTAAATAGCCTCCTTAATTCACTCTCACACAATCTTTTAAATAACATCACATCAATGCTATTGGGGTTATAAACAAACTTTTCCTCTGTAGTTTGGTACCCACCCTATTCTCATTATGACCAACAAAATGCAACTTGAGATTCAGCTGCCTAGTAAACAATTTCAGACAAATAAAGACATCTGCCACATCCAAATGAAAATTGGGTACAAAGGTGATACCTTTGCTGAATAAACCATGATAAGTATCATTCAATATCAGGTCACTAAAGTTGTAAATTGTGAAATCATCTTTTGTATAAATATCACAAATCACCGAATCATTCAATGTACCAGTGTTAAAAACTGTGTCACAGTAAACATCATTGTTACACAATAAAAAAAACAGTGACGATTATTGTTTCTTCATTTCCCCCCTTGATATTGCTGATTAACAAAATTAGTAGCATTAGCAATGTCACTTCTGACTGCATTATTATCAAGAGAAGGAACTGTTAATTCATCTCCTTCTACTTCAGTGACGTTAACTAGTACTCAGGCTGAACTTTTTACTTTACACACGCCTTGGCTTGATGAGGAAACTAGCGTCGAATGGGCGAGTCAATGGGAAGCCTCTAAGGGGTGTGACTTTAATGAATGGTTGCATATGTCTGAGGATTGTTTCTTGGACTTCAATGAAGAGAGAAACGACAGGCCCAATGCTCAAAAAGCAGCTAGATATCTTTGAAAAAACATGCAAAAGATATTGGATGCTGCAATTAGATAATGCTTTTTTAATCAAGTCAATTTTGCTAAAACAAGTACCCAAAAAGTGAAGTTGGTTCTACTGCATTTCGTAGATTGCATTGGTGGATTTATTCAACAAAACTGGACTGGAGATGCTTGACATCATTATCCGAAATAATTCCAGTAAGTTGGCCACTATGGAAAAAGAGATTCATACATTGAATCAGAATATTGTCAATGATATTTTGTTTTCAGAATATTTGAATAATTACAACCAAGTGCTTAGAGATCTTGACAATTTTGTTAACAACAACATTAATTCCAAACGTAAAAATCTCGCTAGGGATATTAATGACTATAAGACTGATCGGGCCTATCCTGTGGGGTCTGAGGACATTAGTAAAGTTGACATAGGGCATTTACACACGAAGGAATGAAGTGACATTGCTAATGCTACTAATTTTGTTAATCAGCATGAGGATAGTGACTATTTTTTAGGTCAGAACTCCGAACCTAGGAGGTCAGAGCATTTAAAGAATATGAGGAAGGGGGGGGCCCATGGAACCAGCAGAATGTGGGCCGTTATCACAACAAGATGTACTACAACAACAGCAGATATCAAGGGGGAAAATGATGACACAATAATTGTCACTGTTTTTTTATTGTGTAACGATGTTGACTGTGACACAGTTTTTAACAATGGCACATTGGATGATTCAGTGATTTGCGATATTTATACAAAAGATGATTTCACAATTTACAACTTTAGTGACCTGATATTGAATGATACTTATCATGGTTTATTCAGCAAAGGTATCACTTTTGTACCCAATTTTCATTTGGATGTGGCAGATGTCCTTATTTGTCTGAAATTGTTTACTAGGCAGCTGAATCTCAAGTTGCTTTTTGTTGGCCATAATGAGAATAGGGTGGGTACCAAACTACAGAGGAAAAGTTTGTTTATAACCCCTAATAACATTGATGTGATGTTATTTGAAAGATTGTGTGAGAGTGAATTAAGGAGGCTATTTAAGAATAATAAAAGTGAGAGAGATAATCTTACTATTAATGAATGAAGGGCCCTAAGTCATCTGGCAGCTAATAGAGATTTACACATAATGAAACCAGACAAGGGAGGGAGCATTGTTATTATGTCTTATTATGACTATGGGTTCAGAATGTATGCGATCTTAAATGACCCCCTTACCTATAATACGGCTACAAAGAATGAAATCAGTAGGGCATATGCTAAAATCGATCTCTACTTGCTTGATGGATTATTTCAGGGTGCCATTAAAGAGAATGAGCTTAAATTCCTTTACGTTGAACATCCTATTACACCGGTAAATTTGGGATTCCCAAAATTCACAAATGTCTAAATAATTCACAATTTAGGCCAGTAGTTGCAGCAAAGGGCTCAACAACAGAACCCCTTGCTGTGTTTGTGGATGAAATGACTAAAAAGGTGGTAGGGCAGGTAGAACACATTTTCAGGGATTCATGGTACTGCTTAGAGCATCTTAGAGCTGTCAGAACTTCAAGTACTTTTTCTTTCCTTACTATTGATGTGATACATTTATTTTCTATTATACCCCATGTTGAGAGGTTGTTTTTTTTGTGAGAGTTTGTTAATGAATAATGGAGTTGACAAATCCAGGATAAATATTTTGGTTGACCTTATGGAACTTATACTACACAACAATTTTCTTAGTTTTGAAGGGGAAATTTATCACCAGGTTTCAGGAGTGGCTATGGGAGCTAAGTATGCTCCCGTGTTTACCAATTTAATGCTTCTTTATTGGGAAGAGATTTTTGTTTTTCCATCTCATTTTATGTCCAACATTCTACTTTACAATAGATTTTTGGATGATATTTTGACCTTGTGGAAGGGTAATGAACTAGAAGCAATGAACTTTGTGGAATTTTTGAACAATGCTACCTCATTTCTGAAATGTACTAGTTTCTGGCACCCTAGTGAAATAGATTTTCTTGACATCCACTTGACTAAGTAAGGTAGTGACTTACACAGTAGTATATACAGGTAAAAAACATTTTCCAATTCTGTGTTACATTTTGATAGTTGTCATCCTTCTCATCAAAAGAAGGGGGTATCAAGGGACAGATGGTTAGACTGTCCAGACTTGTGAGTAATGACAACATCTTTAAAGGAGAGTTATACAAGGTGGTTGGGATGTTTTTAGAAAGGGGCTATCCTTTAAAATTATTATTGAAAGTCAGAATGAGGTAATGAACAAGAGAAACATTTTATTTCAGCCCATATTATGTTCTAAAGCATTAAAAACACCCACAACAAGTGATCTGGATAATGTGGGTGCAATGGTCTTGAGGTACAGCCATTTGGCTCCATCATTAATGACAGCCATTAATAATGCATAGCACATGGGTCTTAATGAAGCAAGTAAGGCTATTTTAGGATCTAAGCCAAGGATTGCTTTAAGTAGAGGTAGAAATATCAAAAATATACTTGAAGGCCCAAAATTAAATAAACAAGTGTCCATCATGTATAAATGTGGAGTATGCAAATATTGCAAATTCATTAATGATGGACCCTATGATTCTATTGCTGGGTATGATCATACTTTATCTTGCCCTGGTAGGTGCAGTTGCAACACTACTATGTTAGTTTATGTTGCCACATGCACCAGCTGCCAAAGTTTCTACGTGGGTAAAACCACACATAGATTAAAGGACAGAATTTCTGAACATGTGAGAGCAATAAAATCTAAAAATACACATAATGCTTTATTTACTCATAATACATTATGTGTCAATTTTAAGAAATGTATTTTTTTGTGTGATAGATCAGGTGTTGCCAAATGAAAGGGGTGGTGATGTTAATCTAAAGGTTGAAAATATGGAGATCAAATGGCATTTTAGCCTTAATGCCACATCCTCACAGGGTTAAATGATAATATAGCAGTACTACCAATACTAAAATATAGAGCAATGGCTTTATAGCAATTTTTTTTGCTATAATGGCTTTGTTATTAATATATATATTTATAGATTATGTTTTTTAGTTAAAATTTTTTTATACAAAAATAATATTTTAGAATATAACACATGTAAAACAATAGAATTTCAGTATTTACATTTAGTAATTCACATTCAGATTAAGTGTATATTTTTTATATGTTTTTGTGCTATTGTGGTTTTGAGTCTAGATCTGTGATTTATTTATTTGTTGATTAGTGAAGTATGATGCTAAGTTTCATGATTGGTCAGACTTGATGATGTCATGCTATTTAAATGCGTGTTTTATATTTTCCATATAACTCTGATGAAGCCATTTGTTGTTGGTGAAAGTGCTTAGTTGATGGGGTGTTTTGTTTGTTTCTCATCGTGTCATTAAAGTGGAGTCTTTTGTCTGTGTTTGGGTTTTTTTATTTTTTGAGTTGTTATTAGTTTTATCCTTATTGGGTTTTCTTTTTGAGTTACTGGCATAAGAGTGATGGCAATGCACTGAAGACATGAAGCACTATAGGCTTCTTTGCCTGACACTAACTATGCCTGTGAGAAAGATCTCCTGCTCAGTGCAGCTAATTGGCAAGTGAATATCATCCAGGTCTAAAGAGGTCATTATCTCCATATTTGCATAATTAATTAGCCCATTTGTTGAGTACAATGCCTCCTTGCTTTAGCGAGGAATTGAACAAGGACCAACTGCTTGGAAGGCAGCTGTGCTCACCACTATACCACCAATGACCATTTTAATACATCTCACTAAGCATATCAAATAACTAGAAAGACCCATGAGTTTGAAGTACTGTCCCATTATTCAATATCGTGTAGACTCTTGAGGGTAGAGTTATGCCTTGCCTTCTATGCCATTTGGGATCTAGTGGTCCTGGATCTTGTGAATTTCCACACATCAAATAGTTCCACCAACCCTATAAGCAGGGATCTAAACCTTCACCTCCATATAAATAAAACATGCATCTTCCACCTTTGGAACTAGATTCCCTGCAAAGTATGTAGAGTGATACACTAGGTTCATAGTTCATAGGTAGGTACTAGGTTATTGTCCTAGGGCCTATATAAGCCTAGCCAAAAGGTACCCTGGCTTTCACCACCCAAGAAAATTATTTTCCTGTGCCACTGTCGAGCAGAGCCACGGAAGTGATCCCCGAGGTGAATTTGTTATCTCCCATCCAATCATCAAAATTTTTCTTGAAGAGTGCTAATGAGGAGCTTTATTTGATATAGATAGGTAGTTTGTTTCAGAGTATGGGAAGTCTCTGGGACAGGAATCTATCCCTCCATGTTCTGTTTATTGTGGTGACAAGGTTTAGGTCTCTTGAGTGTGTAGCTCATAGGGTTTGGGATTTCTTTAAGTGGAGCATATCTAAAAGCTCTGGGTTTGACATAACTTTGTGTGTTAGGCAGAGATCGCCTCTGAGTAGGCGATATGCACCGAATTAAAGCTGCAGTTTTTTGAGACAGTCTGCGAAGGGCATCTGTTTGAGGGGTGATAATCCTCATTGTGATGTATTTCTGCGGCCTTTCCAGTTGTTGTAGATGTCTTCTGAGGTACATACCAAAAAGGGCATTGTACTCTATAATGGGTCTAATGAGTGACGAGTAGAGGGGAACAATGACCTCTTTTTTCCTGGATGAGAAACCTTTTGTGATGAGGTGTGCCACATAGAAGGATTTCCTGACTACTGTGGCAATGTGATTATCAAAGGAGAGACTACTGTCCACCTGTGTCCCAAGGTCTCTTATCACACTTTCGGTGTTAAGTAGACTACTGCCTATGTAGTAGTTCATGGGTACAGAGTTTTTACCAAAAGGGATGACAATGAACTTTTTGGAATTGAGCTTGAGGCCATGGCTTTGACACCAGGCATCTGTCTCAGCAAGGCCCTTTTGTAGGATGTCCACATCTTTTGGAGTTTTGATTATGGCTCCTAGTTTGCAGTCATCTGCGAACTTCATTAGCCAAAGACCTTCTGTGTTAGCCTGTACTTCAGAGAAGTATATACCAAACTGGAGAGGACCCAGGACTGAACCCTGTGGTACTCCACTTGTCACTGGTCTGAAGTTGGATTTGGAGTCTGCTACTTTCACAGTGTGGGTTCTGTCAGTGAGCCAGTTGGCAAACCCATCTTGTGACATAGGGATTTATACCTAGTTTAGTGAGTTTATCTATAATTCCAGAGTGGGGGATGGTGTCGAAAGCCTTGGTGAGATCTAGATAGTCTGTGTGAACCACCTTACCCTTATCTACGGCTTTGGTGACTGCTTCAAAGAAGTCTATCAGGTTTAGGAGAAATAATCTGCCTTTTACAAACCCGAACTGGGTGGGGTCCTGAGTTTGGAGATTACCAATGTCATTGTTTATAAGTTCTATGATTATACGTTCCATAGCCTTGCAGAACAGGTTCGTTAGGCTAATGGGGCAGTAGTTTCTGGGGTCTGTGGTGGCTCCCCCTTTATGGAGTGGGATAACCATCACTGTTTGCCATTCAGTGGGCACATAGCCTGAGGTGAGGCTATGATTGAACATGGTACTTAGGTGGGGTGCCAGTTCATTCTGTAGTGCATGTAGAACACAGCCTGGGATATTGTCAGGTCCCATGGATGCTGTGTTCTTTGCTTTGGATAGTGTGTTTTTACCTGTGCAGCCATGATTACAGGAACTTTGCATTCTTCTGGTGTAGAGATGGGCCGTTTAGGGGATGAAAGTTAACACTGAACCTATCTGCCAGGATATTGGCAATATCAGTTGGTTCTGCATATTTAGTGCCATTGTGCTGTAACTCAGAGCAGATCTGAGTGTTGCCATTGAGATTCTTGACATAGCTATAGAATGCTTTGTGGTTGTCTTTGGAGTCAGTGGCAAATTTGTTTTTGTAACTAGCTTTGGTGGATTTTATGAGGGATCTCAGCTTCTTACTGAGGCTGACCAGGGAGTTTCTCCAGTCATGGGATTTTACTCTTTTTTTGCAACAGTTTCTTTCTTCTGTTATAGAGTTTGTTTATGGCAGGGGGACCACCAGATTGGCTTCCTTTTTTTGGAGAATAGCATCTTGGTTCTGTTAGGGATTGCATGATCCATGCACTCGTGTAAGTGCTTATAACATGCATTTGTGTAGGATTCAGCAGTCATATCTCTATTGTCCATCAGCATGGGTGTCGTGAAGTTTGCCACTTCTGTCTTAAGAAGTGTGAAGTTGGCTTTGGAGAAATTTTTTACAGTGGTTTCCCTAATGGAGGGTGGGGGAGAGATGTGGATGTCTAGGGTGATTAGCTTGTGGTCGGATCTGACCAATGAGGAATTGACCTCTGGTGTGGAGCACCGGTCACCCATGTTGGTAATAACCAGGTCTAGGATATTGCTGCCCCTGGTGGTGGTGTGGATAAGTTGATCCAAGGCATTGGAATTTATGAATTCCAGAAAACGTTGAGCACATGAGTTGGTACATGAGTAGTTTACCCAGTTAATGGTCGGGTAGTTGAAATCACCCATTATTAGGGTGTTAGCTTGTACCCTAATATTTTCCAGTGTATCAAGAAATGAGGAGTGGGAATCCATGGACATTGTGGGGGATCTGTAGCAAGCTACAATTTGGATTGCGGTCTTGCCCAGAGTTAGTTGCACTTGGATAATCTCAGATGCATTATGCTGAACAACTAGCCTGGAGGTGTGGATATCCTTATTGAATATGGACACGCCTCCACCTTTAGTGTTTCGGTCCAGGTTAGGTGGCCAAAAGGTGTGGTATGAATTTTAGCCTGGTAATGCAGGGGTACTCTCTGGCGCCTTGAACCAGGTCTCTGTCACTGCACATATGTCGATGTTCTCCATTTTAAGGAGTGACTCGAGTGAGTGCATTTTGAGGTTTAGACTTCTAGCATTGAGTAGCAATACCCTCAGATTCTTCTTGCTTGCATCTGTTATGGTGGTGAATTTGTCATTTGAACCTTGCCTAAAAAAGGCACTATAAGGGTGGCTAGAGTCTTAGCCAGTATCCAGAATCCCAGGGGCGACATGTGCAGGCCATCTCTGGCAAAACATTGTGGTTTGTCGATCATGTCATCCCAGGCAGACAGATACTGGATCCCCTTAGAATGAAATCAGCAGCTTAGCCAATTGTTGAAGTCAATCATTTTGTCCTTGTACTGTGGTATCATTCCGGGTGATGGCAAGATGCTACTCAGGGCTAGGGTCATATATGCCTGGGCTACAAGATCGGACAGCTCCTCTATGTCCATTTTCATGTAGGCCAGGGAGGTATGTCTCAGGTCATTCACACCAACATGGGCAATGACAGAGTCATATTTGTACTTGTTGTGGAGTGACCTGAGTGCATGCATTATATGGTGGATCCTGGCACCCGACAGGCAGCTGACAGTAACTTTCTCTTTGTTTAGCCTGGTGAGTGGAACATCAGTGTGCCTGACTATAGAGTCACCTATGACAAGAATGTTAGGTACATTGTTATGCCTTATGGGCTGTGGTTGAGTGGCACACTGAGTTTGTGGGCTAAGTGTCATTTGGGTTGTGTTGGGGGATGGAGGTTGCTTGTGTTTTGGCTTTGGAGGTCCTTGTTGCTTGGGCAGGTTTTTACTGAGAGCCTCCGCGACTGTAGGTGTGTATTTTGTGTTTCTACGTCTGTGTTTTGGTGGTGTAGGTTTTGAGGGACTATGTCCTGAGTGTGGTGTGGTGCAAGTGTTTACCTTCTCCTCTTGACTGTCTAGGCCAGTCTTGGGTGAAGAGAGCTTTGCTTCCAGTTTGGCTATATAAGTGCATCTCTCACAGGTTGTAGTGTTGGGTGGTTGGAGGAGAGGGTTGTCTGTGTACATGAGGCAATTGCTGCATTGCCCCAAGATGCCTAGATTCATCAGGTAGACAGGAGAAAACACCGGGAGCTGACCCTTGGACATGCCTGGATAGGTGCTTATTTGTTAAGTACTAGAAACTGTTTTCCTCTAGACAGTGAGAAAAGTAGAGTGCTGTAGTAATTTGTAGCTCATTTAGTGCTTACAATAAGTTCTGAACAAGTGCTGAGCTCAAAGAAACAGACTTGAGTGCTGCAACTAAAAAAAACTGGCTAGTTCTAAGAAACAAAATTAAGCTAGAAGTCTTCCCTTCAATACAGAAAGTCTTGGGGGCTTAGAAGCCCACAAATAGTCTTGGACACAGCAAATCTGTATCCAGACTAGACTACCCACAGGAAAGGCAGGAAACAAGCTTAGACATTTTTTTTAAGTGGAAAGAGAGAAAGGAGGAGCAGAAACTAAGCTGATGTTCTCCCTGTATCAAATTTACAGTAGGGGCATGCAACTGCAAAGCCACCAACTATAAGAACAGCATATCAATAGGGAGTGAGGGTGGGAAACAAGCTGCAGAAATGTTTCTCACAGCAGAAAAGCAGCTTTTAACTGCAAACAAGTTATTTGAATCAAACAACCCAACATATGCTTAATAAAAGTGGACAATGTCTAGTTAATACCTCACACACAGTGAAACTAGCTAGAAAAATATACAGTACACAAAGTGCTATAAATAACTCGAAAAAATAAGCAAAAAAAAAAACAGGATACTTAATGTTATATATTATAGATCTGAGTTTGCTCAGTGTCCTTTCTTCGATTAGCTCAGTGTGAAATGGCAGAAACACTCACAAACTTAACTTCTTAGGTAACAGAAAGTTGAAACCTGCAACAACTTTAAAAAAAATGCTCAAAAGAACCAATGAGGTGCTTAGTCTAAGCTGTAGTCCAGGTGACCTCAGTCAGCCAATGACCTTAAACAATTCTCTCTCACTGAAATGCCTGATGGCTTTGGCTAAACCAAGATGTCTCTGAATATGTGCTCAGACACAGCCTCCACAAACACTAGGCCCAAACACAAGCCTGAATATGGACTACTATTGTTCTTCAAATTGAACCTGAATGATTGGATGGGTATTCACATCTTTACCCCAGACTTAACTGGCCTAACCCTCCTTGAGAGTGACTACTGACAAGGCATAAATTGTAGCAAGCCTCAGTTGTCTTGAGTTTCCTATGATCCTATGATGGATGATGAGGAGATATATGAGAAAGAGAATCTAGGTGCTGTTAAAACCTTGAAGGATGGGAAACCATCACATATGATGTGAGGTCTGTATTTCATATAGATATGACTGGGCCACAGGTCAGACATATTAAATCTGCCATTTCTTACTCCTGAAATAGTAGAATTGCAATGCTAATTCATCAAGGTGTAAGCAAATTGGATCATGTAGGCTACTGATCTTTGATTTAGTTGACCACTCATATTTTCAAATGAAGCTCTAGAAACATGTAACTGAAATAAATTTCACAAATTTGTTTCAGTTTGATTTCATAAAAAGAGTCTGAAGACATAGCTTAGCATTCATTAAGGATTACTTAATGGTCAAATATTGTAAGATTAGGAGTAAATATTTTATGCCCACTTTCTGAAATGTCCATCGTATTTGACCACATAGATCAAAACAATAATTGCAGATCATGGGTAAGTATGGACTCTTAGGTGATTTGGTTCACTTGTTATAATTTGTGGTTAAGACATATGTGAAAGTAAAAGTTTTTGCTCAAAGTTGTATGAATAATAAAATGATTAGATAGAACTGAGGAACAAGCCGAGATCTTTAATTTACTTGCCCCCTTTAGCCAGTCTCTCTCTCTCTCTATGCTTATATATATATATATATATATATATATATATATATATATATATATATATGTCACACATACACACACACACAGACACACACATCTATTGCATGAATTAAATACCTTCCTATCAAATTTAATACAGTCAATAGGGAGTCATTGTTTATGCAGATGATATAATAATGCATTCCCTGATTATTAAAACAATTAGAGATAACATTTTTGATAAAAAAAAAAGATTCCTAAATCTATGGCATCCCTCTTAATAAATAGAAAACAAAAATATTCATCTTTGGAAAGGAAATTAAAGACAAGGTTTTAATTTTGGAATTCTACTGCCCAGCTATAGTGGATTAGTTTTTGTTAGGTAGTCACTTTTTGCCACCTAGGGATAGAGACCTGACTGAAAAGTGTTAAGCCTTGTTCAATTAGCAGGATCCTATGTCTGTAGAGACAGTGGAGGGGGTGATGGGAACAATCAGTGATTTTACTGACTTACCTATTCCAGGAGGGGGTAAAGGGGATTACTTGAGGGGCAGAGAATTATAGTACAGATCATGGTATTCAGACTTCCTGAAAAAAGATGAGAAACATGTTGACAAATTATCCTCAGAAGTAGATCAGAACTGACATCATTGAATGTCAGGTATAGGAATAGGGAAAATAGATGTCCTAATAACATTTTCAAACAAACTATGCATGATGATTCAGCCCAACTCTCACTCCAGCTACATTGTGACTTTAGCCAGTCAGTAGGGGGACTAGACAGGTCCATAATGAGAGGAATGATTGTCAAGGATGATGAAGAGAAAGAAAGGTTTGTTGTTATTTGATGATAAGGGACATATCTGTAAAGGACAGGAAGAAGGAACAGCATAGGAAGGAACAGTTTAAAAGATATACAAAATGCCATATGATTGGGTGTCATATCTATATATATATATATATATATATATATATATATATATATATATATATATATATATATATACATATATATACAGACCTGGTACAAATTATTTGATGATGTAAACTGAATATTTCCAGAGATCATTGATGCTGCAGATAATGATGTTTGATAGGCAAATATATAAAAGTCTGTTAAGATTATCAAACTCATGTCAGTCTATCTGTTGGTATACTATTAAAGTGTGACCTAATAGCTAGTTAGTTAAAAAATACTAGGGCTGAAAACTGTGTAGCAAAAGGCAAGAGAAGGAAAAACTATGTGGTTAAATGCTGTATATCATAAGGACATGAGACAATGGAAGTTATAGATACTCTAGAAAGCTATAACATGGACTTTGTCTTTTGACTAAAGGTGGAAAAAAGTAGAAATTTCAAGTAAGTATAAAAAAGATAATGCTGATGTGGGTTCAAATATACAGAGACATAGATATTCAAAACACTCTGTAATATTTACCCTCCTTTGACATGTATTTATGGGTTATTAATGCCACACGATTCACTGAACTTTGAAAAGATGTTGTGTGTGTGTGTGTGTGTGTGTGTGTGTGTGTGTGTGTGTGTGTGTGTGTGTGTGTGTGTGTGTGTGTGTGTAAGACACAAATCTGAATGATGAAAGCAAAATATGGAGAAGTTGATTGAAAGGTTACTCAGAAATGATTTAATTGTGAAATTTTGTAGGATGTTTGAATATATAATGCCATGTGATTATGAATGTGACGTGAAGAAAAAAAAAAACAGGGAGGAATCCATAGACAGTCTCCTCACAACTCTGCAGGTCTTATATGAGGAGGCATGATGCAAGTCATACTAATATGATAGAACATAGCAAATGTGGTAAACTGTAAGAATCTCATGGGAAGTTGTAGACCAGAGCAACAAGAGTATGCAAGGTACAGTTACTTGTTGGAACAGCCATGGATGAAGCTCTCATATTGTAAAATTATACAAGTCTAAGAACTGAAGGTTGCAGAAACAGACAAACTGGAATATTTTAACATAATTTAGAGCCACAATGTCTTGCCAGTGATCCTTTCTTGTTGATGACTATAGATACAGCTACAAACATTAGCATAAAATGTGGTGGTTGCATAGGAAAGTAGGATGGAGGTAAGAGAAGTAGAAAGGAACACACAAGGGGAGCACACAGGAGATCCAAAGTGTGTGGGGGGGGGGTGTTTAGGAAGGGAAAATTGTATTTTTGAGGAGATCAACCCTCCTTTTTTCTATATAAAGAGAATCAAGCTGTGTGGTATAGTAGGTGAGGGGAAGAAGGTGCAGGATCATTTGAAGGGATGAACAGGCAAATATGGAATAAGAGAAACAGAGGGTTTTGTTTGACCAAGGTTAGGCTAATAAGGGGTAGGCACATATAGACAGTGGATGGAAAAGTTTTGTTAAGGAGGGCTGGGGCACGTACAAGGTATATGGCATGCCACACTATGGAGGATGCCACATCGGGTAGGGGATATGGCTGGGTGCTAACCACAGCTGAGCAGCCAAGCAGCTGGAGGTCAACTTACTGACAACCATTATGTGCTGATGATCCCTTTTAATTGATGCCAAACATTTGCTGCTCCTGTAATAAACAAGAGGTCGAGGACTGACACCCTAGTGAATCTGCTATTCAGTGAAGGAGGAACTGAATGTGGCCAAAGCATTGTCCTGCCTGACATTCCACAACTGCCTCAATTAATTACTGCAGCTGTGACTGGTCCACTGGTGATATTTATACCCAGTGGTGGTGTGGATGCCTGTGTCTAGTTGTCCCATGCCACCCAAGTCTCAGTGAGTGACAGTGCAAGTTAGTAGTATGTAGAAATGGTTTGCATATGCAGTTAATATACATACTGGGTGTATCCTAACAAAGTAGGCATGATACACATTTCTTTACATGGGCACAGCTGGAGCATAATAGGGAGACACCACCAGAAAAGGTAAGGTTGAATAACAACCAATCTGATATAGTTACACCCTTGCCCTCAATGTTACAGGGGCACTCTTTTAACATATGTGAATGTGTTAAATATGGCATTGTGTATGTTATGCATTCATAGGCAGAATCAGAGTACAACCCCCACATGGAGGTTTGGATGCAATCCCTCTTCCCTCATATATGTCTGTCAAGAAATTATGTTTTTTTTTTTCTAGACACTGTTTGACCCAGGTGTTTTTCTGAAGTTTGTACTTAAAAAGATCTACTTTCTGAAAGCTGCAAATTGGTAAACATCATGTCTGAGTGCGCTAACATGAAACTCTTCTGAATTCTCCTAATGTTGCTTTCTTCCAACAGATAAACTGGAAACCCATTTATTTACTTTTTTTCAGTTTACTTTTGCTTACATGGGTAGAGCACTGATCAAGCATGACCATCTGCAGGTTCACCCTGGACTGCAATAATCAAGAAATCAGTGGACAAAGAATAGAAAATCCCCCACAAATCAGTATGATAATAAAACAGTTTAGGCAGTTATACACCAGTTCATTACAGTTCATAAGAAATAAACGAAGCGCAGTGAACACGCTGTACAACAATAACAGCCATATAAGAACTAGTTTAACAGTCGGTTTAACTACATGGGAAATAAAAGCTGCTTTGAGGTATAATAACAAGTGAATGTTGTGAAGATACACCCCCGGATTCATGAAGCTTCCTTGCAAGAATAAGCTATTTTTGCATGGAAGGGTCCGTGTCCATGTAGAGGAGCAGCACACCTTGAATATTAATGAAGCCACTCTACTTAGCTCTTACATGAACATGGATCTGTGTACGAGCGCGGGGGGGGGGGGTATGTCTGAGAGCAGTGCTCTCTCTATCCACATGCCCCCTGCAGTCCATAATTGTCGTACGGAAATGTAATGGCAGCGAGAGTGTCAGTGAAATACCTCTCAACCTCTTAGAGTCTAAGAAAGCTGGAGAAAGGAAATAAAAGTCTGGCTCACAAACTCAAGTTGATAGAATAACAGGTTATGCATTTGCATGAATGTGCTGAAGGTATGAAGTGTAAAACCCAAATGTCTGTCAGTATTTTCTAACTGCAATCTTTAATGATTCGCCACTAATCCACCAGAAAGCCACAATGCTATGAAAAATGCACCAAAAATATAAGGCAAATATCTGGGCAGTCTGTGACAATCTGTACAACTGAGAGGTATGGCGGACACTGTGAGTGTCTGTGGAGCATACCTCAAATCCAAAGCTTGCCATGTCATCACCATTGTAAAAGCACAGCCCCCATGATAATGTTGCAGAAATCAATGTGCATACCCCTACAGTACAAAAATATAACACAACAGTTTAATTTTTTTTTCAGTCCGCAATAAAGTTTAAGTGTAGCTGAGTGGGTGTGCGCATTGCACAGCTCTATTTAGCCTAGCTTACACATCATAAGGAGCTAAATAGGTATATACTCCAAAGCAAAGCAATGCGGAAATAGTGAAGTGGTTAGATCATTAACATTATAATTAGTCATTCCTGGTTCAATCCCAGTAAAGCCAATTAATATTTTACATGTGAAAGGAGTACATAATTTATTTTTTTAATAATTAGGTAGTAAAGAACACATATTTATTAACCAGAGTAGTGTAGTAGGTACAGATGTGAGGTGTGAGTGTAATAAAGTTGTGAAATACCCATATAAACACAAGTGTCCCAAACAGTATAGTCACACAAGAATAAATGTAATGAAAGCACATTGGGGGATGACAGGGAAGGTAAACAAATTTATAATATATATGATGAATTAATCCCATACAGGTGGTAGTCCATAAAATAAAACATAAGCAATGCTAAGCATTGCACATATATGTTGACTAAGTGTAAGCATTGTGTAAATATGAATGCTAAGCAATGAGTAGCCCAGCTAAGTGGATTTGCCCATTAGTAAGCAGTGCAGAACCTGCCCCTGTAAGCACTGCCAACCTTAGCTAAGCAAGTTTGGCCGTAGCTTAGCTTAGCTCAGCATTTTCAAAACCATCCAATCATGGCAAAGGACAGGAAATCAGCCATATTTAAACCTCACAGTCGGGAATACCACTTATAACTGGTTGTAGTGCCCCACTGTAGGCAATATGGCAGGTGTTAGAGAGGGTATGTGCGTTCGGGTGCAGCGCTGGGGCATACAGGAGTCCAAGGTCATGGTAGGACTCCTTGTAAAAAAACATGATGTGAGATTGCTGCAAGACCAGTACCAGGGCTCCCAATACAAAGCGGAGGCCTGGAAAAGTCTAACCCATGATCTCGCTAGTGCCACTGGTATCTCTCAGACTGGTGAGCAGGTCCAGCACCACTATGCAGACTTGAAGCAGAGGAAGAGGGAGCTCCTAGACCAGTGGGTCCAAGAAGCATGACAGAGGGGTGATGTCCCAGCAATGTATAAGTATTCATAGCAATAATTGTTTACCAAAGTTCAGCCTGTGTATGTGATGGATAGGTATGCATAAATGTTTCTCTATTTTCATTACAGCTCCACCTGAGCGGGTTGCAAACTAGGAAGCCCATGCCAGCAGGTTGCAAAGGCTGCATTGCAAGGCTGGTGAGTAAGAAATCTAGCGTGTAGTATTCATACCAAATAAATATAAAGGAGTAGAATGTCACCTGGCCGTATTAAAAATGGGTATGATTTGTACTGAATAAAGCAGACAATATTACACTAATAGTCTCATATAAGTTATATATAAATAAAACTGTAACTGCCTGTCAATAAAATTCAAAACCATGGACTGGTTGTGTTTACTCTGGTATGGTATGATTTGAAATGTATACAGGTTATGCATAGCAACTATAGCTCTGAAAGCATTAAACAATCAAGTCTCATCTGACAAAGTTAATGCCTCTGTAAGCACAAGATTAACTGATATTAAAAATATCATGCACCAAGATCTGATATCTGAATAGTACTGTTGTGTTAACCATTGTTTTCCACACTGTGCTATGTCAAAATGTATGCACAAGAATATATGTATAAGAATGTTGTAATTACAAGGTCAGATAGTACAACAAGAGAGAATGAGAAAGAAATCATTCAAGGAAGCAACAGCAGTTTCTCAATGGCTTTTACTGATGCAACATGCACTTGTTATATTTTTAGCAGAAACAGCTATGGTTCGAATCCCAGGAGTGGTAGCAAACTGTATGCGTAATTTCAACTAGGATTTTGTGAAAATGTGTAGAAACAATCAGGTAGTGTTAAACATTCAGTCCACAGGTCTTCTAGGTAAGAGAAGGTATAAAGTAGCTATAAGAAGGGGTTACCTATTATAAAATTGAGGTTACGGAACTTTGAATACCATATGGTCGACACCATATGATCTAAGTTCCGTAACTTCGAAATTTAAAAAAAAAAAAAAAAAAAAAAAAAAGAACGAAAACTTACCCTGACGGGTTAAAGCAGGTGGCCAAGCCCCCCCTGCACCCTCTACACTCCCCACTATTTAAATATACCAACTCCGAGATCCCTCTTTAATGTACTATGGTGCGGAAAGGGAAGATTTCCCTTTCATACACTGTAGGGCTGTGCACCCCCCACCCCCTGCTATTTAAATATACCAACTCCGAGATCGCACTTTAATGTACTACGGTGCGGAATGGGAAAATTTCCCTTTTATACACTGTAGCGTGATCTTGGAGTTGTATATTTAAGTAGTGGGGGGGTGTGGAGGGTGCAGGAGGGCTTGCCCCCCTGCCTACACCCTTTACATTTACTTTTTTTTTAATGTTTACTTTGACGAATTCAAAGTTTCAATTGTTTGATCATTAAAGGTCGACCTTTAGTGATTCGAACAATTGAAAATTCGATTTAGCAATAGGAACCCATAAGAAGGCTGTAGTTATACTGTGTCCAACACCCATGGCCCAACCCCAAGGCTGCAAATGACAGCAGGATAAGTACATACACCAAGTGGTCTCCCCCAAGAAATGTTCAAAGGTGTTATGCTGTCACAGCTACTGGTCCCTGCTAACAACAACCAGGGTGACTGATAGAAATCAAGGAAGAGTGCGTCAGTAGCACACACACACACACACACACACACACACACACACACACACACACACACACACACACACACACACACACACACACACACACACACACAGTATGAGTGCACATATGTAACCCTGACTATGTGAATATGGGTAGAAACAGTCACATAGTATTAACAAACATTCCCTGCACAGGTCTTCCAGGTAAGAGAAAGCATAAAGTATCTATAAGAAGGCTGTAATTATACTGTGTACAAACATAC